>NC_079474.1:1911276-2214307 GCF_026230105.1 Diorhabda sublineata | reverse complement strand
AAACATATTTTTAAAAATTTTGAAATATACAGGGTGAGTGTTCTAATAGCACAGTTATATACCTTCAATAATACAAAAATATACACCAAGGAAAAATTATGAATACTATAATAAAATGTGTATATGGGATTAGTACGAGAAAAATAGTACAAAAAATTAAAAAATCTATGATAAACCCTAATTATAAGGGCGAAATTATGAAAATACTTGGAAATATTTATTTTTCTTAGTGTATTCGACCTTGATCTCTGCGAGTAGTTTAGCGATGACGTCACGACTTCGAAACCGGATGCTTTTTTAAGAAACGTCGTTTTTGCGTGTTTTTTTTGTCAAATAATTACGTGAATGTGTAAAGCAATAGTTATTGTGCTCAAATAAACGTGCTTTTTTGGTTTTGAAAATCTACTTACTAATGATAGAGCTATGCAACGCAGCTCCTAATTCTCTTAGAGCGATACTAAGATCCCGATGATATTTATCGAACAAATTATTGTCTGCAAGTGTATTGAAAGTGAAAAATTTATGAAAAAAAACAATATAACCTAACCTAACCAATTTACTACATTTAGACAGACATTTTCAAAAAAAAGTTTTCAAAAAAACAAATAACACAGATGTAAAGGGCTAGTCGTCTTTCAAGAAATGTTTCAATTTAGTTAAAAATAAATGTAGACTATTCTAGATGATTCTAAATGGTCTAGACTGTTATAGAATCTTCTAAAAATGTTTGGAACCGTCTAAAAACCTTCAAAATTTAATTAGAATGTTGTTTTTGTAACGAAAAAAGTTCATATAGTATTTGAAGATCGTTTATCAGATCAAAATGATTCTAAATGGTCTAGACTGTTATAGAATCTTCTAAAAATGTCTGGAACCGTCTAAAAACCTTCAAAATTTAATTACAAAGTTGTTTGTGTAACGAAAAAAGTTCATATAGTATTTGAAGATCGTTTATCAGATCAAAATGATTCTAAATGGTCTAGACTGTTATAGAATCTTCTAAAAATGTCTGGAACCGTCTAAAAAACCTTCAAAATTTAATTAGAATGTTGTTTTTGTAACGAAAAAAGTTCATATAGTATTTGAAGATCGTTTATCAGATCAAAATGATTCTAAATGGTCTAGACTGTTATAGAATCTTCTAAAAATGTCTGGAACCGTCTAAAAACCTTCAAAATTTAATTACAAAGTTGTTTGTGTAACGAAAAAAGTTCATATAGTATTTGAAGATCGTTTATCAGATCAAAATGATTCTAAATGGTCTAGACTGTTATAGAATCTTCTAAAAATGTCTGGAACCGTCTAAAAAACCTTCAAAATTTAATTAGAATGTTGTTTTTGTAACGAAAAAAGTTCATATAGTATTTGAAGATCGTTTATCAGATCAAAATGATTCTAAATGGTCTAGACTGTTATAGAATCTTCTAAAAATGTCTGGAACCGTCTAAAAACCTTCAAAATTTAATTACAAAGTTGTTTGTGTAACGAAAAAAGTTCATATAGTATTTGAAGATCGTTTATCAGATCAAAATGATTCTAAATGGTCTAGACTGTTATAGAATCTTCTAAAAATGTCTGGAACCGTCTAAAAAACCTTCAAAATTTAATTAGAATGTTGTTTTTGTAACGAAAAAAGTTCATATAGTATTTGAAGATCGTTTATCAGATCAAAATGATTCTAAATGGTCTAGACTGTTATAGAATCTTCTAAAAATGTCTGGAACCGTCTAAAAACCTTCAAAATTTAATTACAAAGTTGTTTGTGTAACGAAAAAAGTTCATATAGTATTTGAAGATCGTTTATCAGATCAAAATGATTCTAAATGGTCTAGACTGTTATAGAATCTTCTAAAAATGTCTGGAACCGTCTAAAAAACCTTCAAAATTTAATTAGAATGTTGTTTTTGTAACGAAAAAAGTTCATATAGTATTTGAAGATCGTTTATCAGATCAAAATGATTCTAAATGGTCTAGACTGTTATAGAATCTTCTAAAAATGTCTGGAACCGTCTAAAAAACCTTCAAAATTTAATTAGAATGTTGTTTTTGTAACGAAAAAAGTTCATATAGTATTTGAAGATCGTTTATCAGATCAAAATGATTCTAAATGGTCTAGACTGTTATAGAATCTTCTAAAAATGTCTGGAACCGTCTAAAAACCTTCAAAATTTAATTACAAAGTTGTTTGTGTAACGAAAAAAGTTCATATAGTATTTGAAGATCGTTTATCAGATCAAAATGATTCTAAATGGTCTAGACTGTTATAGAATCTTCTAAAAATGTCTGGAACCGTCTAAAAACCTTCAAAATTTAATTACAAAGTTGTTTTTGTAACGAAAAAAGTTCATATAGTATTTGAAGATCGTTTATCAGATCAAAATGATTCTAAATGGTCTAGACTGTTATAGAATCTTCTAAAAATGTCTGGAACCGTCTAAAAAACCTTCAAAATTTAATTACAAAGTTGTTTTTGTAACGAAAAAAGTTCATATAGTATTTGAAGATCGTTTATCAGATCAAAATGATTCTAAATGGTCTAGACTGTTATAGAATCTTCTAAAAATGTCTGGAACCGTCTAAAAACCTTCAAAATTTAATTACAAAGTTGTTTTTGTAACGAAAAAAGTTCATATAGTATTTGAAGATCGTTTATCAGATCAAAATGATTCTAAATGGTCTAGACTGTTATAGAATCTTCTAAAAATGTCTGGAACCGTCTAAAAAACCTTCAAAATTTAATAAGAATGTTGTTTTTGTGACGAAAATGACTGATATCTAAATAGAATACTCCAGATAGGTCTAAAATGAATGAGAGTTATTTAGAAAGTTTTAAGTAGTGTTTAAATATTTCGAATCAGTTAAAACACGAATCTAGGCTGTTCTAGATGTTTTTTTTAATTTTGAAGAATGATCTAAAAAGGTTCAAAACGATTCTAGAGAATATGAATTTTTGAAAAAACTTCGAAACCGACTTGATAAGCTTCGGAATGTTATTTTTTCAACAAAAACGATATTCCCCAACAGAAAATAAAGTTAGTTTAAATTGGATTAGATTAGGGGAGGTTAGGTAAGCTTAAGTTAAGTTACTTACAATGTTCGTCGTTGTATAATCTAGTGACATTGGCATCGTCGACGTTTTGGCCCAGCATGGAGTTTACTAATTTTTCAATAAATTCCCGAACTTCCTCTCTGCTTTTCTGAACATCTATTTCGCCTTTTTCGTCCATTTTTTCGCAAATCTTTTCTAAAAGAACATTTTTCTAAAGGCATTAACTAAATATATTCGTAATAGGAAATGTAGACAGGGTTGTACTAAGTAAATATGTCAAATAGAAGTAGAAATATCATTTTTTTTTATTATTCACCTTTTTTGTTTGGCCGAATGGCGTACAGAACACCTTGGAACCAAGATTCCGGTGGCCTTGAACAATTTTTACACGTCCATCTGTTTTGTTGTACGTCTAGACTGGCGCATCTTTTCTGACATACTTTTTTGTCGCATTTCCAACAAATCACGCTATTATTGCCGCTAAGTATGTGGTCGATTGATCTGAAATATTCGCCGCATACATCGCAATGGACGTTGCTTTTTGATCTACGATTACTGAAAACAAAAATAATATATAAATAACGAACTATAGTCTTTTCTTGTTCCACTGACAGTTTCATCGTAATTTTCATAACCTATGACCATCATTGTGACCCGATAATTGAACTAATCTGTGATATAGAACGCGACAACTAGGAAGAAGACCGCAGATGTTTCTTTGTTCTTATGGGAAAACGTCGATTTTTTTGGCCTATGTAGGTACAGATGCAATTCAAGATTTCTCGATGGGATTCCGATTCATTCCATTTAATATTAACGTTTTCTTAATTCATTCATGTTAAAAATAATACGATATCGCAGAATTTTTTGAAAAAGCATGTCAATTTTTTTACAATTCCTAAATTTTTTGACATTTTAGTCAAAAAAAACACCTCTGTGATATAAATATGCAAAAATCCCTGGACTATTACAAATTTTCGTTCAAAAAATCCAAAAATCATGTGAGTTTCCTATCCAATTTTCATGAATTTTCCTCAATTTTCCACCTATAATATTTTTTCCCCATCAACCGATATATTTTTGAACTCCTCATATAAAAAAACTGACTCCAGACAAAAGTGGTTGTATGAAATTAAATATCCACCTTAATCTCCAGATCTCAATCATCCAGATTTCTTCCTATCCCCAAAATTATATAAGCATGTCAATTTTTTTACAATTCCTGAATTTTTTGACATTTTAGTCAAAAAAAAACACCTCTGTGATATAAATATGCAAAAATCCCTGGACTATTACAAATTTTCGTTCAAAAAATCCAAAAATCATGTGAGTTTCCTATCCAATTTTCATGAATTTTCCTCAATTTTCCACCTATAATATTTTTTCCCCATCAACCGATATATTTTTGAACTCCTCATATAAAAAAACTGACTCCAGACAAAAGTGGTTGTATGAAATTAAATATCCACCTTAATCTCCAGATCTCAATCATCCAGATTTCTTCCTATCCCCAAAATTATATAAGCATGTCAATTTTTTTACAATTCCTGAATTTTTTGACATTTTAGTCAAAAAAAAACACCTCTGTGATATAAATATGCAAAAATCCCTGGACTATTACAAATTTTCGTTCAAAAAATCCAAAAATCATGTGAGTTTCCTATCCAATTTTCATGAATTTTCCTCAATTTTCCACCTATAATATTTTTTCCCCATCAACCGATATATTTTTGAACTCCTCATATAAAAAAACTGACTCCAGACAAAAGTGGTTGTATGAAATTAAATATCCACCTTAATCTCCAGATCTCAATCATCCAGATTTCTTCCTATCCCCAAAATTATATAAGCATGTCAATTTTTTTACAATTCCTGAATTTTTTGACATTTTAGTCAAAAAAAAACACCTCTGTGATATAAATATGCAAAAATCCCTGGACTATTACAAATTTTCGTTCAAAAAATCCAAAAATCATGTGAGTTTCCTATCCAATTTTCATGAATTTTCCTCAATTTTCCACCTATAATATTTTTTCCCCATCAACCGATATATTTTTGAACTCCTCATATAAAAAAACTGACTCCAGACAAAAGTGGTTGTATGAAATTAAATATCCACCTTAATCTCCAGATCTCAATCATCCAGATTTCTTCCTATCCCCAAAATTATATAAGCATGTCAATTTTTTTACAATTCCTGAATTTTTTGACATTTTAGTCAAAAAAAAACACCTCTGTGATATAAATATGCAAAAATCCCTGGACTATTACAAATTTTCGTTCAAAAAATCCAAAAATCATGTGAGTTTCCTACCCAATTTTCATGAATTTTCCTCAATTTTCCACCTATAATATTTTTTCCCCATCAACCGATATATTTTTGAACTCCTCGTATAAAAAAAATGACTCCAGACAAAAGTGGTTGTATGAAATTAATATCCACCTTAACCTCCAGATCTCAATCCTCCAGATTTCCTCCTATCCCCAAAATTATATAAGCATGTCAATTTTTTTACAATTCCTAAATTTTTTGACATTTTAGTCAAAAAAAAACACCTCTGTGATATAAATATGCAAAAATCCCTGGACTATTACAAATTTTCGTTCAAAAAATCCAAAAATCATGTGAGTTTCCTTCCCAATTTTCGTGAATTTTCGTCAATTTTCCACCTATAATATTTTTTCCTCATCAACCGATATATTTTTGAACTCCTCGTATAAAAAAAATCTCTCCAGACAAAAGTGGTTGTATGAAATTAAGTATCCACCTTAACCTCCAGATCTCAATCCTCCAGATTTCCTCCTATCCCCAAAATTATATAAGCATGTCAATTTTTTTACAATTCCTGAATTTTTTGACATTTTAGTCAAAAAAAAACACCTCTGTGATATAAATATGCAAAAATCCCTGGACTATTACAAATTTTCGTTCAAAAAATCCAAAAATCATGTGAGTTTCCTACCCAATTTTCGTGAATTTTCCTCAATTTTCCACCTATAATATTTTTTCCCCATCAACCGATATATTTTTGAACTCCTCATATAAAAAAAATGACTCCAGACAAAAGTGGTTGTATGAAATTAAATATCCACCTTAACCTCCAGATCTCAATCCTCCAGATTTCCTCCTATCGCCAAAATTATATAAGCATGTCAATTTTTTTACAATTCCTAAATTTTTTGACATTTTAGTCAAAAAAAAACACCTCTGTGATATAAATATGCAAAAATCCCTGGACTATTACAAATTTTCGTTCAAAAAATCCAAAAATCATGTGAGTTTCCTATCCAATTTTCATGAATTTTCCTCAATTTTCCACCTATAATATTTTTTCCCCATCAACCGATATATTTTTGAACTCCTCGTATCAAAAAAATGACTCCAGACAAAAGTGGTTGTATTAAATTAAATATCCACCTTAATCTCCAGATCTCAATCATCCAGATTTCTTCCTATCCCCAAAATTATATAAGCATGTCAATTTTTTTACAATTCCTAAATTTTTTGACATTTTAGTCAAAAAAAAACACCTCTGTGATATAAATATGCAAAAATCCCTGGACTATTACAAATTTTCGTTCAAAAAATCCAAAAATCATGTGAGTTTCCTATCCAATTTTCATAAATTGTCCTCAATTTTCCACCTATAATATTTTTTCCCCATCAACTGATATATTTTTGAACTCCTCGTATAAAAAAAATTACTCCAGACAAAAGTGGTTGTATGAAATTAAATATCCACCTTAACCTCCAGATCTCAATCCTCCAGATTTCCTCCTATCCCCAAAATTATATAAGCATGTCAATTTTTTCACAATTCCTGAATTTTTTGACATTTTAGTAAATTAAAACACCTCTGTGATATAAATATGCAAAAATCCCTGGACTATTATGAATTTTCGTTCAAAAAATCCAAAAATCATGTTAGTTTCCTACCCAATTTTCGTGAATTTTCGTCAATTTTCCACCTATAATATTTTTTCCTCATCAACCGATATATTTTTGAACTCCTCGTATCAAAAAAATGACTCCAGACAAAAGTGGTTGTATTAAATTAAATATCCACCTTAATCTCCAGATCTCAATCATCCAGATTTCTTCCTATCCCCAAAATTATATAAGCATGTCAATTTTTTTACAATTCCTAAATTTTTTGACATTTTAGTCAAAAAAAAACACCTCTGTGATATAAATATGCAAAAATCCCTGGACTATTACAAATTTTCGTTCAAAAAATCCAAAAATCATGTGAGTTTCCTATCCAATTTTCATAAATTGTCCTCAATTTTCCACCTATAATATTTTTTCCCCATCAACTGATATATTTTTGAACTCCTCGTATAAAAAAAATTACTCCAGACAAAAGTGGTTGTATGAAATTAAATATCCACCTTAACCTCCAGATCTCAATCCTCCAGATTTCCTCCTATCCCCAAAATTATATAAGCATGTCAATTTTTTCACAATTCCTGAATTTTTTGACATTTTAGTAAATTAAAACACCTCTGTGATATAAATATGCAAAAATCCCTGGACTATTATGAATTTTCGTTCAAAAAATCCAAAAATCATGTTAGTTTCCTACCCAATTTTCGTGAATTTTCCTCAATTTTCCACCTATAATATTTTTTCCCCATCAACCGATATATTTTTGAACTCCTCATATAAAAAAAATGACTCCAGACAAAAGTGGTTGTATGAAATTAAATATCCACCTTAACCTCCAGATCTCAATCCTCCAGATTTCCTCGTATCGCCAAAATTATATAAGCATGTCAATTTTTTTACAATTCCTAAATTTTTTGACAATTTAGTCAAAAAAAAACACCTCTGTGATATAAATATGCAAAAAGCGATTATATATTTCGTGAATTTTCCTCAATTTTCCATCTATATTTTTTTCCCGATCGACTGATATCTTTTTTGAACTCCTCGTACCATGTTTGTATAAATATTTATTAATTATGGACAACACTGTATATATATTATAAATAAAACAGAACAAATATTATATAACAAAATTCATTTATAATGACCTAGGCTTGACCTACTTTTCGCGAAAGTAACTTGTATAATCTGAAGAGACTACAAGTACTTACTGTACCACTTTTACTTTCTGTGGTAGTACCAGTGTTTATTATCAACGGTACCACACTCATAAGGTTCTTGATTTTTTAATTGATTTCGTTAGTACCATTAAAAATTGGTATAATATTTTGTGTATGGTGTATTGAAAAGTTCTCAAAATGGATATTTTAATAGGTAAGACCAGTTAAATTTATTATAAATAGTACTATTAATACACATACTTATTACTATTAATACTTTGAATAAATAACTAAACTAAATTTGAAAAAATAATATTTTAACATTAAATATTTCGTCAACCCTCGTAGATATAGATAACACGACGTTAACGAACCGGTGAGATGTTGCCACGTGTTTTCTAATAAAATCATTTAGTTTTATGTCATCTGAATAGTACAATTTATTTTTCAATATGATCAATTCATTTACCAATATTTTGGACAAAAGACTATGTTTCCAAAAAGAAATGATCATATATCTATTTTTTTATATTATAATTGAAATATTTATCATTTAATTGAGTAAATAAACTTGACATATATTTAAATTTGACTTTTATAAAACTTCATAAATGAATCAAGCTAGAAAACTATCTTAAAGTATTATGTATTATCTATTCAACGATAGATGTCGACACGGCGTTTTTACGAATACTAATTATGCGTGTACAGTTGTTACAAAAGTTTTTCGAACATATAGAGACAAATGATTATTTATATCTTATAAATGTGGTATTTGTTAACATACGGTATATTGAATAGTTTTTTTTATTACAGATTTCACTGCCATCCAGTTAATTCGTATTTAGAAACAAAAGTTTACGATAAATACATCGAATATGTTGTATGTTTTAACAAATAAGACAAAACATAATGTTTTTATTTCCATGTCTATTGGGTAGTGTGGAAAGTTTGGCAACCTTTTATGATAATCCACCTGAAAGCACTTACAAACCTAGCGCTACACCCATGGACGTTTTTATGGCTTTATTTATGGTTTGTACTCTTGAAGTTGTTGTGATGAAAATTATGATATTTGATAATACTCCGAATCTAGATGAAAATAGTTCTAGGAGGTTTATTAACGAATTTTTTGATCGAGAATAAACATTTACATTGTACATATTTGATTATTTTACCGTGAGGCAAATATATAAATGCATAATTCTTTAATATACCACCAATTCATCATATATTTTTGATTTAAACTCTTTTTGAATTGAAAAATATAACAATTATTGGTAAAAGGTATTTGAAACAAATTTATTAAAAGCATGTTTCAACCAATACACTGCAGTGAATGCGTATGATTATAATTTAACATGTTTCGATTTAAAAAATCATTATTACCAAAATAATGAAGATATCGATTTCAAATTCAAGGAGAGCACTAAGAAATAATCAATTTATAAAAAAAAAATCATAACTCGGTTAAACGAACAAATATACGAGATACAGTGTGTCAAAGTTGATATACCAAAAGTAAGTGTGGGGATTGATTCGAAAAATCGGTACGACCAAAATAATGAAGATATCGATTTCAAATTCAAAGAAAGCACTAAGAAATAATAAATTTATAAGGAAAAAAAATCATAAATCGGTTAAACGTACAAATATACGAGATACAGTGTGTCAAAGTTGATATACCAAAAGTAGGTGTGGGAATTGATTGGAAAAATCGGTACTACCAAAATAATGAAGATATCGATTTCAAATTCAAAGAAAGCACTAAGAAATAATCATTTTATAAGGAAAAAAATCATAACTCGGTTAAACGAACAAATATACGAGATACAGTGTGTCAAAGTTGATATACCAAAAGTAGGTGTGGGGATTGATTCGAAAAATCGGTACGACCAAAATAATGAAGATATCGATTTCAAATTCAAAGAAAGCACTAAGAAATAATAAATTTATAAGGAAAAAAAATCATAAATCGGTTAAACATACAAATACACGAGATATATGGTGTCAAAGTTGATATACCAAAAGTAAGTGTGGGAATTGATTCGAAAAATCGGTACGACCAAGATAATGAAGATATCGATTTCAAATTGAGGGAGAGCACTAAGAAATAATCAATTTATAAAAAAAAATCATAACTCGGTTAAACGAACAAATATAAGAGATAGAGTGTGTCAAAGTTGATATACCAAAAGTAGGTGTGGGGATTGATTCGAAAAATCGGTACGACCAAAATAATGAAGATATCGATTTCAAATTCAAAGAAAGCACTAAGAAATAATCAATTTATAAGGAAAAAAAATCATAAATCGGTTAAACATACAAATACACGAGATATATGGTGTCAAAGTTGATATACCAAAAGTAAGTGTGGGAATTGATTCGAAAAATCGGTACTATCAAAATAATGAAGATATCGATTTCAAATTAAGGGAGAGCACTAAGAAATAGTCAATTCATAAGGAAAAAAATCATAACTCGGTTAAACATACAAATACACGAGATATAGTGTGTCAAAGTTGATATACCAAAAGTAAGTGTGGGAATTGATTCGAAAAATCGGTACTACCAAAATAATGAAGATATCGATTTCAAATTGAGGGAGAGCACTAAGAAATAATCAATTTATAAGAAAAAAAATCATAACTCGGTTAAACGTACAAATATACGAGATACAGTGTGGCAAAGTTGATATACGAAAAGTAAGTGTGGGAATTGATTCGAAAAATCGGTACTACCAAAATAATGAAGATATCGATTTCAAATTAAGGGAGAGCACTAAGAAATAGTCAATTCATAAGGAAAAAAATCATAACTCGGTTAAACGTACAAATACACGAGATACAGTATGGCAAAGTTGATATACGAAAAGTAAGTGTGGGAATTGATTCGAAAAATCGGTACTACCAAAATAATGAAGATATCGATTTCAAATTGAGGGAGAGCACTAAGAAATAATCAATTTATAAGAAAAAAAATCATAACTCGGTTAAACGTACAAATATACGAGATACAGTGTGGCAAAGTTGATATACGAAAAGTAAGTGTGGGAATTGATTCGAAAAATCGGTACTACCAAAATAATGAAGATATCGATTTCAAATTAAGGGAGAGCACTAAGAAATAGTCAATTCATAAGGAAAAAAATCATAACTCGGTTAAACGTACAAATATACGAGATACAGTGTGTCAAAGTTGATATACCAAAAGTAGGTGTGGGGATTGATTCGAAAAATCGGTACGACCAAAATAATGAAGATATCGATTTCAAATTAAGGGAGAGCACTAAGAAATAATCAATTTATAAGGAAAAAAATCATAACTCGGATAAACGTACAAATATACGAGATACAGTGTGTCAAAGTTGATATACAAAAAGTAGGTGTGGGGATTGATTCGAAAAATCGGTACGACCAAAATAATGAAGATATCGATTTCAAATTAAGGGAGAGCACTAAGAAATAATCATTTTATAAGGAAAAAAATCATATCTCGATTAAACATACAAATATACGAGATACAGTGTGTCAAATTTGATATACCAAAAGTAGGTGTGGGAATAGATTCGAAAAATCGGTACGACCAAAATAATGAAGATATCGATTTCAAATTAAGGGAGAGCACTAAGAAATAATAAATTTATAAGGAAAAAAATCATAACTCGGTTAAACGTACAAATACACGAGATATAGTGTGTCAAAGTTTATATACCAAAAGTAAGTGTTGGAATTGATTCGAAAAATCGGTACTACCAAAATAATGAAGATATCGATTTCAAATTGAGGGAGAGCACTAAGAAATAATCAATTTTTAAGGAACAAAATCATAACTCGGTTAAACGTACAAATACACGAGATATATGGTGTCAAAGTTGATATACGAAAAGTCAGTGTGGGAATTGATTCGAAAAATCGGTACGACCAAAATAATGAAGATATCGATTTCAAATTAAGGGAGAGCACTAAGAAATAATCAATTTATAAGGAAAAAAATCATAACTCGGATAAACGTACAAATATACGAGATACAGTGTGTCAAAGTTGATATACAAAAAGTAGGTGTGGGGATTGATTCGAAAAATCGGTACGACCAAAATAATGAAGATATCGATTTCAAATTAAGGGAGAGCACTAAGAAATAATCATTTTATAAGGAAAAAAATCATATCTCGATTAAACATACAAATATACGAGATACAGTGTGTCAAAGTTGATATACCAAAAGTAGGTGTGGGAATAGATTCGAAAAATCGGTACGACCAAAATAATGAAGATATCGATTTCAAATTAAGGGAGAGCACTAAGAAATAGTCAATTTATAAGGAAAAAAAATCATAACTCGGTTAAACGTACAAATACACGAGATACGGGGCGTCAAATTTGAAGTACGTAAAGAAGGAGGTGAAAAAACTGGTTCGATTTGGATGTCACGCATGCATTATGCTTATTATTATTATATATCCGTGCAGAAATTGTATTTTACATACAAGTGAAATAAATTCGTAAAAAAAGTGGAACGTTACCTGTTCTGATTCTTCTTACTCGTAATAATTGCCAATAAAAATACAAATAGTAACAAATGTGTTTATTTTAAACCGACACATACACAGACACAATTAAATGTTGACGATAACTAGATTATGGGACATACCATGGTTGTATACAGGACCGTACTACAACAAAATCGATGTAATCAAAAATTTTGTAATGAAATTTCAATTAAGATCGTTATATAAATTCATTCTATAGGTCAATGACTTTTATATTGTCAGTATTCCTTGATTTTGGTTTTATTCACTTTTAATTCTTCTTTTAAACAGTTTTTTCGGCTATTTTTTATTATTTTATGTAGAAAATCTCTATTTATTATTTCCTATCGCCCAAGCACCTATGTCTTTGTTTTCGAATTGTTTTTTTGCTCATTTTTATGTTTTAACTTCACCAATTATCATTTTTTTTCGTTATACGTTTTTTTTTGGAAAAATCATTGATATATATATATATATATATATATATATATATAGATTGGCGTTAAGATATATTTATTTAAATAATTTGTATAGCCACTCATACCAGGTTCGGTTCTTCAGTCAAATACAATAATTATATAATCGAAATTTTTATAGTAAATAATTTTTTTTTGAATTTATATATTTTTAAAGCCGGCTCTGTGCTGCGACCGGATCTTCGACTAAAATGGTCACCCAGCCATCCGGAACCTAACCAAATACATTCCTAACTGTTTTGCAATCGCTACTATAATGAAACTTGTCGTATATTTTCATAAAATTACCATGGAAAAATGTTTTTTTTTCTCTTAAAATTGTGTTTCATTGTATAAACAAAACTGTAGCGAAAAATTGAATTAAATTCTTCTTCAAGGATCGTTTTTCAGAACAATGGTATTTATACAACATGTTTCCTTCTGTTTTAAAACAATTTTACGGTTTATAAATCTTTCCCATCAATTTATAAACAATTGTTTATTTATTATTGTTTAAAACTCCATACATGAAAATATTCAAGGCTCTAAAAACTTTCTACATTTTTTTCTATAATTAGGTACTTTGGGAATGCCTGGTATATAATAAGCGTTAAATATGTTTGAACATTTTTTTTCAGTTTATTCGTTTTGTGTTTTGAACAATTACACTTTAACGTAATAAACATTCTTTAAATATGCGTGTAAGTCTGTTCGAGGCAGCGCCATGTTGCCATATATTTTGTGACAAAAAAATTTCGTTTCACGTAAACAAAATAGTAGAATTTATTTTTCAAAATACTTCAATTTAAATTAGTAATTACTGTGTTATTTTATGTGAAAACACCGTTTACAGAATTTTTTCCCTATTGACATAAAATCATGATTTCGTTTAATATAAATTTCATAATACTACTTCTAAAATGGAAATCTGGCATTTCTGCAACTTCACATTCACACAACCATTGTGGTTAAATAAGAAAACTTCGTTAAATCGATTAGTGTATGTTCTATTCGACAGCAGGTGTCGACAGCGTCGCTAGAACGACTACACTTCATTTTTTTCGTTTTAAAATTGAAAAAAAAGCATCCAGAAGAATATTTTACGTTAGATCGAGTATATTTTATTATATCTAACAATTTGAATTGGATTCTAATATAATATATCGTTCAAATTTACTAAAATGATGATTGTATGTATAAGTCAACTGTCAAGATTTATTTCTATTCGTTCTAAGGAGTAAATTATCCAATAACTCGTAATTAAAATAAAAAAAGAAGAATTTAGAGGTTAGTTCTTAGATATAATGAATTCCACTTAACTGCAAATTAAAAGATTTTAAAGCCTAAAATTATTTTTATTATTCTTTTATGTAAATTAAAACTTTTTCATTACACTGTATGTTTATATATCAAATAATGATTAATGTAAATGTTTTTCCAATTTATTAGATATCATTGCATTTCCATATGAGTCGATTTATATCTACAGATTTTAATAACGTAGATGACGCATGTGGTAAACAAAATGTAATTCACAAAATAAACAAGCTTATTTGCAAACAATAAAAATTTTCTTACGTCTTATCAGCAAAAACAAACTAACAGTGTTGACATACTAACGATAATTGAAAAATTTTAATGATATATTCGTTATAATGATGCTATTTTTAATTATGTAGTGTTGGTTGCCTATAGTAACCAACAAGATTTTAAATAAGACGTTGTCAAGTTTATGTGTTATGTAGAGAAGATTCCTATTTAATCAATGAATTTAGATAGAAATAAACTTACAGACGTTAATGTAAGGAAGGTACAATATAAATTTTGGCAACTATGGAGAGTTGTCGCTTCTTCTTTTTATATTTATATGGAATAAGGACGGTATTTTATTATACAGTGCGTATCAATTAATTGGAATAAATTTAAATGATTATTTTTGAAAATATGTTTAATATTGAAAGTAGTATTGTTATGTAATTGAATATACACGCGATTTAAGTGAAATAAGTGAATATTCATAAAATATTTACCTTTTTTTTGGGGATCCGTAGGCTAAAATATAACAAACTCCCGAAATAATTCCCGCAACAACACTAACCCCTAAACCAGTGGAAACTACGAACGAAACCATATCTAAAGGCATTTCCCTCACCAAAAACACATTGTCTTTACATAACCATTCTATAAACGATTTTCTCATGAACAAAAATTACCCGGTGATTTTCAAAAACACCTCGTAGACGACGTCCGTGATATAAAATTACGCATCTTTTCAAGAAACTAAAAAGATACTGAAATCTCAGTAGAAAGGAAACAGATAATAAAGTTTCGTGCACTAGGAGTCGGTGGAAGTCACGAGATTGTTGTACCGACCTTGTGAAGGTAACTACATTACCGATTCATTCGGCGAGAAAGTTTTCTAAAATCTTACCTGTGTCAAGATGGAGTGTAAATATTTATTTATATGTTATAAAATAATTTAAAGTATCAGTTGAAAGGTAGGAATGATTTTGAACAAAAAGAAAAATAATTTTTTAACTATTATCCTCAAAATATCATATAGAGGGCGTTAAAAAAAACATACAGGGTGTTTCGGGACTTGATACGTAAAATTCGTGTTTGAATTTATGCCGGGACAAAAATATTTTCTCAAACGACACCTCGTTTCCGAGTTATAGGCTTTCAAAGTTTCAAAATCAGAATTTATGTTGTAAATATATTTTCTAATTTATAAATTCGAACATTATTTATTTTAAATGAATGATTACGTTTCTAGGTTAAGTAAAAAAGTGAAAAATCCTTATTCAGGACGAAAGGTTTTGGAAAAAAGAAACTAGAGATGTTGAAGTTTTGGAAAATGTAAATAATAAAAGATCCTTTAGAATTTTGATAATATACAGGGTGTTTCGGGACTTGAAACGTAAATTTCGTGTTTGAATTTATGCCGGGACGAAAGTATTTTCTCAAACGACACCTCGTTTCCGAGTTATAGGCTTTCAAAGTTTCAAAATCAGAATTTATGTTGTAAATATATTTTCTAATTTATAAATTCGAACATTATTTATTTTAAATGAATGATTACGTTTCTAGGTTAAGTAAAAAAGTGAAAAATCCTTATTCAGGACGAAGCGTTTTGGAAAAAAGAAACTAGAGATGTTGAAGTTTTGTAAAATGTAAATAATAAAAGATCCTTTAGAATTTTGATAATATACAGGGTGTTTCGGGACTTGAAACGTAAATTTCGTGTTTGAATTTATGCCGGGACGAAAGTATTTTCTCAAACGACACCTCGTTTCCGAGTTATAGGCTTTTAAAGTTCGAAATCTGAATTTATGTTGTAAATATATGATTTGAGATCAGTCCACTTTATTTAACGTAAATTCTGTGAGAGGTAAATCGTGATTGTACGTCCTAAGGCTATTAGAGAAATTTGACAAACAAATGTATGTTTAAAATACGTTCTTTTACTATATTTGTAATAGTAAGAGTAAATATTTTACCAACTGCTTTCTTTATCGATAGATTTGAAAGTGTATTTCATTATTTCTTGATACGTTGGGAAGTGATTAGCGTCGATCATATGAAACGATAAAAAAAACGATAAATTTTGTTATTTAAGTCGATTTTTGAGCAAAATATTGGATCTGGGGGCACGAGTACGATTTCCGCGGCGCCTGGATTTGATGCCTTTTTGTAAATCGACCCAAAATAAGTCGAAAGTTATGAATAAAAATTTTCGATATCTTGCTTCGTTTTCGAGATATCGATACTTAAAGTTGGAAAAATTTATTTTTAATCAATATTTGTATATAACCTAACCTAACTTTATCGTGGTGGACTTGAGTGTGAAAAGTTCAAGAATCGCGAATTTTTTGCAGCAAAAATTGTTCAATAAAATTTTCTTTACGTGAGGTTTATTTTAGTTTTATTTTATTATTATTATTTTTTCTTATGGGAGGGCTTCGACCCTTCGCTGCCACGGGGGATTTGCCATAAGCCGCGAGGAACGGGTTAGTCTTGATAGGGGAGATCGGGGGTAGATAAATTTGGAGCGGGTAGATTTGAAACGATTTTTTAAAATAATTTTCCTTATTCGGTCGATTTTCTCGTTAAAAATGGAATAAATGATGCAAAAACAATTGCTAGATAACTTTTCTAGGATAATTGTACTTTTCCCTTACTTACTAATTAAATTTTCAAATTATCATTAAATGTTTTTATTTATTTCATAAATAATGAAAAACAACCGACAATTCTTCATAAAAAACATCAAATTATTCATGTATTTATCGTAAATTAATCACAGAGTGATGAAAGTTATAAAAATCTATTTTTTTCAATATAATTTTGGAGTTTCATGGTAAATAATATAAAAATTAAATAAAAAATCTTTTGTTCATCGAATATTCATTTGAAACGAAGTATTTAACTCCATCTGTTCAATACTTTTTGAACTAACTTTTAATTATAACTTCAAGTATCGATATCTCGAAAACGAAGCGAGATATCGAAAAATTTCATTCTTCATTTTCGATTTATTTTAGCCTAATTAAGCCAAAATCGATCTACGGGGTATCGATTAATTACTTAGAAAGAGGGTAATTTGGTTACCAGCCAATTCGACGCATTTCCCACTGTGGAAAGGAAATTTGAAAACCAAGTTGTTCAAATTCGTTATTTGTCAGGCCATTCGCAGAAAATGATGGAGTTATTGATAATAGATCAGCTCTAAATCCATTTCGACGACAAACTGTTGTCGGGATTCAGCCAATGCGTCTTGCTGAAGATCTGCTGTGGATTGTGGGATTCTAGACTGATCGAAAAATGGTTCACGTAATTTACGGTTGCCCCCTTATGAGTTTTTTCGACTTATTATTTATTTTAATTTATAATTCCTCGCTGCTAAACAGATACATTACATACAAACAACAAAACAAGCATTTTTTAAGCAACTACTGCCATCTCTAGGTCATCAAGACGAAATTTATTGGTTACTTACATAAAAAACTTCCTCATCGGTTAGAAACGTTCTTCGTTTTTACCTATTCTGAAACAAACATTAAAAAATTAAACATAATGACAGAAAAAATATGTTTGGTCAAAGTTAATTCTTTCACGCACGTTTATTTGTAAAATTTTCGTACCACACCTGTATATATATATCATTGTTCGATCTTTTTTCTAATTCTTAAGGTTGAATGAAAAGTCTGACCCAAAGAATTTTGCAGCCCAACCGATTATTAAATATAAATAGCGTTGAATAAACTATTTTCATCGCAAAATCCAAACTCAAAAATAAAAAACCCCTGTACAATATATAACAAGTAACTAAGTACTGAAATGATTAATTTCCGTTGAACATATAAAATCTCAGTGTTCGATATAACGTATTAAAATATTTCCTTTCCATAGTAATTTGTGATCACCACTCGTATCTATAGTAACAATTATTTACTACGACTCGAAAATCACTGATATTTGTAAAGCATTATAACCGTCAAAAAAACAATTAACGACAAATATTTTATTTTCTAAAAACTATTTTTATTTTGAATTCAACGAAGAATTTATTTATTTATTTTTAAAATAACGTAATAATTTAAATACTAACCTTATATTTAGAACAATAACATTAACATTTAAAGTCTCGTAAATATCACAGAAAACGTCAAACTACCTAATGCATAAAAACGTTAAAAATTAAATAGGATGTGCTAGACCATATGGTGATCCCCTAAAACGTGACGTCCGGTAGATTCATTAAGTTTATTGATCTCGAATATACAGGGTATATACAAAATATAATTCGTCACCTGTAATGTGATTTATAACTAATCTTATTTATATATAACGTTATAAGTCTGTCAACACAACAAATTTCTGGATATTATTATTGTTATATATTGGTTTAATCCTATATTTATTTGGTTCGTGTTATAACGCTATCTATTGTTTAATCCATGTACTAACTTTTATTCATGACTGAAGTTACCATCAAAATAATTTTGTTTGTCCTTTGGAATTTAAAACACAGATGGCGAAACTAATGAAAATTATAATTCCAAATTTTACAAGGCTTAATATTTACTAGATCATTTTAATATTCACTTTATTAAACAGAAATAATTAACCCAAAGTGTTAATAAAAATTTTCAAGTCTTCTGTCAATATATTTATTGCTTTCAACTCTAGCGCCCTCTCTTAAATGTTCGTTGTAATAATTAGCATAAAGCAACTCAATTAAACGGAAATTTCATTACTGCTTCAAGATTAGAATGTAGATGGCGGTAGTAATTTATCCCTTCAATATTTTAAATTTTATAGCGTTAAATTTATCTTAAACCATATTTATTGTATCGAAATAATTAGTTTATAGTATATAGCATCATATATTTCACGACAAATATCACTATTACAGTTTTCTATAACTTTACGCAGTTATCTTTATATTTAATTCAAATAAAGAACATGTTGCTTTATACAAAAAAATACAAAACGTACTCGCGTTTTTTCCATGATTGTAAATATAATTAAAAAGAAATTTTATCAAGCAACACTTTTATTTAAACTAGTTTCACTTAATGACGCCATCTTTAATACTAGTTGTTAACTAATTGTTTGTAAATGAAATAGGTGACGAATCACGAAATTATATCAAGAAGAAGAGAGAATATATTAAAATATATGTGCTAGAGTGAGAGAAAATGATTAGCGGAACATATACTGTATACACACAACTTTATGTGAATTCATTTGATATTGAGAATAGGGGCGTAAATAAAACACGAAGTTGATTCGAATAAGTATTATGTCTACAATTAAAAAAAATCACTTTACAGTATACAGTAATAATTCATAATAAAAAAGTAGAACGAGTTCAAGTAGTAACGCCTTTCATATCAACGTATGAATATCGTATAGAAATCGTATCAATTTAATAAAGAAAGAAGATAACACAATGTATGAGTTAGAATGAGATAGAAACAAATTTAATATGCCACCAAATCTACGTGTTTAAAAAAGGAGTGTAAGAGTGAGATAGAATGCTGCAAGTTCATTTAGGTTTTGTTTGTGATAAAGATAGAACATAATAAACTGTATGGATTGAAATGAAATAGAAGCAAGTTTAATATACCATATTGAATCAGTGTGTGAAACTAAATAACCGAATCAATATGATAAAGAGAGGAAATATCAAAGTAGATGCGCTAGAATGAGATAAACAAGTTCGATATACCGTGTATATCGAAATTAAATCAGTAAAGCAATTATATTTAAGTTTAGTATACCATGTAAATCAAAAATAAGTGATATCACAAAAAATTGTTTTGATATCGAATTTTAACTTAAAATTGACTATATTTTATTACGTTCGGGAAAGGACCGAGCAGATCTTCGTGGTTATAAGTGAATATCCGTTATAAATGCACTTCAAGGAATTGGAGTATTCGTTATAGATCTAAGAGAAAACGTCCTGGTGCCTATTTCTAAACTCATTCGTTGCGTTGGAGTGAATATATCCATATTATTCAACGCCATATTTTTCTTTGCATCTAGATCTTCTTCTTTCGTCGGTGGTTCGTAATGAGCGTAATTAACATTCATCATATATCTGAAAACGACAAATTAATGATCGTATAATCGCGAAAATTGAAAAAAAAAACCATAAAAATGTGGATAATCTGAAGTTCGACCTACATTATCAGAATACTGCCAACCGCCATCATTCCCACAGACATATAATTGAAAATTCCGCTGTTGGTGTGCAGAGTTGCGTTGTAGACCATCGGATATATTATATTAGCTGTCAATTCATCGAGACTTGTCAAAATACTGATTACCGCGAAAACTTTTCCCATTTCCTGCGAAGATATGATAAATGACGTAACGGTTCTGAGCATTATGCCTCCCATGCCTCTAAATGCGAACGCGCAGTACGCTAAAAAACGGAAAACTTCATAAAAAATATAATTATGGCAAGTTTAATATGAAATAGATCTTCCAAATTTGTTCATTTGTACATCCACGCCTCCCTATCAAATTAATTCCAGTGCATCTCCATCTTGTTCAAGCGGAATCGGTATCCTTCGAAACGTGGTTTTAAAAAAAATCATACGGAGCCAAGTCAGGCGATTAATATGCGTGAAATAGTTCAACTTTAGCCAAAAACTGTTGAACTGACACGGTTTTGAGTGCAGGTGTTTATTTGAATCGATTTAACATCATTTTTTCGAACGTGGTGATGATTTTATTACCGGGACACAACAGACAGAAAATCTGGATCAGATTCGAGCTGTTCTTTCTCCTGATTGTCAGTCCAAACCAGGACCAAACTTCGCATCGTACCTTCAACAATTTGCGTCGATTCTGAAGGTGGCTGGACGTCTGCAACCAAGAAATAAACCTCCAAGAGATAGCGGAGGCTCTCAACAAAAAGACCTTTTGGATAATAGATGTCGCAGTAATGGTATTATTTTGTCCAAACACGTAACGAAAATCATCGCTAATCCGACGTTTTCGCTGGATTTAGCTCCCGATGACTTTTCTCTATGTTCGTAACTTGAAAATATTTTGGGAAACGCGCCATTGGAGTCCATTGGAGACGATCCTCGAGAAGGAAATGTAACCAGTGAAGATCTGCTCTAACAGGAGTCCTGTCTGGACACCTGAAGACATCGGACTTGGCAGATTCTGTTGCCCAGAAACTCCATCCACGTTCTCTCGAAGTGTGAGACATTAGGGGTCTCCAGATTACTACACCTGGAAACGTTTAAAATTGAAAACGAAGATCTGTGGCAGCTGGATCAGCTCTAAACGATGAGGATCCCCAGTATCACGGCAAGAAAGGCCGACGAGGGTCGCTTTTGGATAATAGATGTCGTAAAAAAGATACTGAGAATGTCACATTTCATTACACCCGATTTTTAGTAATATTTTGTCCAAACACGTAACGAAAATCATCGCTGCTCCGACGTTTTCGCTGGATTTAGCTCCCGACGACTTTTCTCTATGTTCGTAACTTGAAAATATTTTGGGAAACGCGCCATGAGTCCATTGGAGACGATCCTCGAATGGAAAAGAGAAGGAAATGTAACCAGAGAAGATCTGCTCTAACAGGAGTCCTGTCTGGACACCTGAAGACATCGGACTTGGCGGATTCTGTTGCTCAGAAACTCCATCCACGTTCTCTCGAAGTGTGAGACATTAGGGGTCTCCAGATTACTACACCTGGAAACGTTTAAAATTGAAAACGAAGATCTGTGGCAGCTGGATCAGCTCTAAACGATGAGGATCCCCAGTATGACGGCAAGAAAGGCCGACGAGGATCGCGTTGTACATAGTACCTCAATTTATACATAATCAACGTCTGTTACCTATATTTTTGAGGTTAATTGAGAAAAAAAAAATAATAAATCTACTTACATATGTATAAATATATGTCATTAGTGGCATTGGCTCTAAGTATATTGGATATAATGTGCGAAATGGATGCTAGAAGTACTAGAGGAAATTCTTGTATTTTGAGCAACTTATGAAGAACCACAGTACTGAATACAGTACCGATTATATTCAAAATACTGGCAATACTGTTGACTAACGTTATTTTCGATAATGTCCAGTAGAATTTGGCTCTCAAAAATAGAGTCAGTACTGTCATTTCTCCAATGGTGAAATTCTGTAATAAAATAATACCAAGAATCGATAATAGATGGATTCTACCATTGTTCGGTCTCTTTTTGAAAATGTTTTTCACTAAATCCTTCACGTTCGTCAATTTGATTTTTTCTTTTGAATTTTGTACCTACAAATGCAAACAAAAATGAAAACTACACAATCGACGCCTTCCCATTGACTTAAATTTCAAAGAATTAATGACAATTTTTCACTAGTGCTAAGGCCGAAACCAAAAGCAGCACGCCACCCCACGCCACGCCACCCCACACCAAGTGTCGAAAATGTGATCTGATTGTGTACGCAGGAAATTGATTTAAATGGAAAATCATATTCGACACTTGGCGTGGGGTGGCGTGGCGTGGCGCTAATGGGTTTCGGCCTTTAATATTAAGCAAACAGCCAGATGGTTAGACAGACAGAACCAATGAGGGGTAAAAATGGTTTGAGACCAGATTTACCGCATGTGTTGATGATTAAAATGATGAAAATGAGGAAAAGCGTGTGTTAATTCGTGAGATTTCCCATAAAAGTGGCGAGAACGTGAAATAATTCGAATTTATTTACGAAAAACAAATGGCCCTACCTCTTTATTTCCTTTCAGAGATTCCGGTAAAACAAATATCGTATATAAAAGGCTGAATCCCAGCAAACTCATAGTGATTAAATAAACAGTTGCGTAATTTGTGGCATAAAATAAATAGGAAGCGCTAAAATTTCCAAAAACTGAAGACAAACCAAAAATCACTTCAAAAAGAGCTAACCTAAAAATTAGAACGACCTATTTGATTGGAAATATTTTTTTTATGTTCAAAAATCAACTTAATATCCTGATTATGGTTATAAATGTTTACAAAAACTTTCTTAAAAAGAACAAACTTGGCAACAACGGTACATCGACGAGAATACGGGGTGTGGCTCGAAAGTAATGCAGTGGAGACTTTCGTAGTGCTTCAAAAAACTTTTGTACATTTTTATTTCGAAATCTTGGGATTCCGATAATTTTTCTACCTGAACAAATCGTTGTTGATGAAGGTACAACGACATCAAGACACTTTGAAACTTCGCTACGACAAAGCGCCGGTTCACTCGGCCAATCGGACAACGTACAGCTTCGACAGACTTCTTTGTGTTACTGCAGCTCAAGAAATCGCCGAAAAAACAAATATGTAGAGACTCTAGGTCAAATTAGTGCCGTTTCGACGAGCTTGATCAAGAACTCTGAGTTTCTGGAACCTAAACAAACCTAAACTGCCGAATGTAACGAAAATTTAAGCACAAGGAAAGGTCGTAGAGCAAACTTCACATCCACAATGTGCCCACTCACTTGGCTTTCGCCAGGATCGACTTCCTGGTGAAAAACAAGGTCAGTGTCACATCCTAGATGGCGTACAACTTCGACTGACTTTTTTTTGTTACTGCAGTTCAAGAAATCGCCTAAAAAACAAATATGTGGAGACCCTAGGTCAAATTAGTGCCGTTTCGACGAGCTTGATCAAGAACTCTGAGTTTCTGGAACCTAAACGAACCTAAACTGCCGAATGTAACGAAAATTTAAACACAAGGAAAGGTCGTAGAGCAAACTTCACATCCACAATGTGCCCACTCACTTGGCTTTCGCCAGGATCGACTTCCTGGTGAAAAACGAGGTCAGTTTCATACATCAGACGGCGTACTGCTTCGACAGACTTCTTTATGTTACTGCAGCTCAAGAAATCGCTGAAAAAACAATACGCAGAGACTCTAGGTCAAATTAGTGCCGTTTCGACGAGCTTGATCAAGAACTCTGAGTTTCTGGAACCTAAACAAACCTAAACTGCCGAATGTAACGAAAATTTAAGCACAAGGAAAGGTCGTAGAGCAAACTTCACATCCACAATGTGCCCACTCACTTGGCTTTCGCCAGGATCGACTTCCTGGTGAAAAACGAGGTCAGTTTCATACATCAGACGGCGTACTGCTTCGACAGACTTTTTTGTGTTACTGCAGCTCAAGAAATCGCTGAAAAAACAATACGCAGAGACTCTAGGTCAAATTAGTGCCGTTTCGACGAGCTTGATCAAGAACTCTGAGTTTCTGGAACCTAAACGAACCTAAACTGCCGAATGTAACGAAAATTTAAACACAAGGAAAGGTCGTAGAGCAAACTTCACATCCACAATGTGCCCACTCACTTGGCTTTCGCCAGGATCGACTTCCTGGTGAAAAACGAGGTCAGTTTCATACATCAGACGGCGTACTGCTTCGACAGACTTCTTTATGTTACTGCAGCTCAAGAAATCGCTGAAAAAACAATACGCAGAGACTCTAGGTCAAATTAGTGCCGTTTCGACGAGCTTGATCAAGAACTCTGAGTTTCTGGAACCTAAACAAACCTAAACTGCCGAATGTAACGAAAATTTAAACACAAGGAAAGGTCGTAGAGCAAACTTCACATCCACAATGTGCCCACTCACTTGGCTTTCGCCAGGATCGACTTCCTGGTGAAAAACGAGGTCAGTTTCATACATCAGACGGCGTACTGCTTCGACAGACTTCTTTATGTTACTGCAGCTCAAGAAATCGCTGAAAAAACAATACGCAGAGACTCTAGGTCAAATTAGTGCCGTTTCGACGAGCTTGATCAAGAACTCTGAGTTTCTGGAACCTAAACAAACCTAAACTGCCGAATGTAACGAAAATTTAAGCACAAGGAAAGGTCGTAGAGCAAACTTCACATCCACAATGTGGCCACTCACTTGGCTTTCGCCAGGATCGACTTCCTGGTGAAAAACGAGGTCAGTTTCATACATCAGACGGCGTACTGCTTCGACAGACTTCTTTGTGTTACTGCAGCTCAAGAAATCGCTGAAAAAACAATACGTAGAGACTCTAGGTCAAATTAGTGCCGTTTCGACGAGCTTGATCAAGAACTCTGAGTTTCTGGAACCTAAACGAACCTAAACTGCCGAATGTAACGAAAATTTAAACACAAGGAAAGGTCGTAGAGCAAACTTCACATCCACAATGTGCTCACTCACTTGGCTTTCGCCAGGATCGACTTCCTGGTGAAAAACGAGGTCAGTTTCATACATCAGACGGCGTACTGCTTCGACAGACTTCTTTGTGTTACTGCAGCTCAAGAAATCGCTGAAAAAACAAATATGTGGAGACCCTAGGTCAAATTAGTGCCGTTTCGACGAGCTTGATCAAGAACTCTGAGTTTCTGGTACCTAAACAAACCTAAACTGCCGATTGTAACGAAAATTTAAACACAAGGAAAGGTCGTAGAGCAAACTTCACATCCACAATGTGCTCACTCACTTGGCTTTCGCCAGGATCGACTTCCTGGTGAAAAAAAAGGTCAGTGTCACATCCTAGATGGCGTACAACTTCGACTGACTTTTTTTTGTTACTGCAGTTCAAGAAATCGCCTAAAAAACAAATATGTGGAGACCCTAGGTCAAATTAGTGCCGTTTCGACGAGCTTGATCAAGAACTCTGAGTTTCTGGTACCTAAACAAACCTAAACTGCCGAATGTAACGAAAATTTAAACACAAGGAAAGGTCGTAGAGCAAACTTCACATCCACAATGTGGCCACTCACTTGGCTTTCGCCAGGATCGACTTCCTGGTGAAAAACGAGGTCAGTTTCATACATCAGACGGCGTACTGCTTCGACAGACTTCTTTGTGTTACTGCAGCTCAAGAAATCGCTGAAAAAACAAATATGTGGAGACCCTAGGTCAAATTAGTGCCGTTTCGACGAGCTTGATCAAGAACTCTGAGTTTCTGGAACCTAAACGAACCTAAACTGCCGAATGTAACGAAAATTTAAACACAAGGAAAGGTCGTAGAGCAAACTTCACATCCACAATGTGGCCACTCACTTGGCTTTCGCCAGGATCGACTTCCTGGTGAAAAACAAGGTCAGTGTCACATCCTAGATGGCGTACAACTTCGACTGACTTTTTTTTGTTACTGCAGTTCAAGAAATCGCCGAAAAAACAAATATGTGGAGACCCTAGGTCAAATTAGTGCCGTTTCGACGAGCTTGATCAAGAACTCTGAGTTTCTGGTACCTAAACAAACCGTTACTGCTGAATTTAACTATAATATAATTATTTTTTCTCTATTTGTTTTGCTCCTTTAAGTAAAAATAGAATTACTATACCTCAATGCTCTTTGTTCGGAGGTGGTGATGTCTGCGATGTATGTAGTGACCAAAAGCATAAAAGCCCCAGTTTCACCTGTCAATACATACGGCATCATACTAGCGATAAACCACCAGGTGGTTAGATCCTCAAAATAAACTATCAGTACATTTGCTGCTGCCGAAACCAATGCCCCTAAAACATTGTTTATTATGTCATCTGGGTCTTCTGTTTGTCTGTTATGAGTTGTGTGGTATAATAAGACCTATATGGGCGCTTAGCACATTAAACAAAGTTCATAACTCGGCGTTCGAGGTCTGATCTCTTCCCGGTCTCGAGATATGCGCTTGGAAAAAATGCAGGGAGAAGGTTTTGGTTTTTCCCAAAGTCAGGTATATCGGGGAGGATGAATTCTTCAAAATCGTCAGTAAAATTGACTAAAATCAATTTAAGATGCAATTCGTTTAGAGTTTATTTATAGTTTGGAAGTAAAAGCAACGATAATAATGTCATTTAAGTAACAAAACATTATAATAATGATTTATTAGCACTGTAAACGATTGGAGAAGCATTTTTATATTTTAAATACATCTTATTTCGTCAAAAACATTTTTTTTCTACTTTTAGCAAGCTTATAAACAGACCATTCCAGTCAATTAACCAAAAATATCGTATTATAAATAAAATTTCGATTAGTTTTGAAATAAACTCGCAGAAATCGTGTTTTAGAAACTTTACCGAGACTCACCCTCGTATATTCGTACACACCTGCGAGCGAGGCTATCAAAAATGGCATTATAATAATGTTTAGATCGAAACGTTTCGATTTATTAGCACTGAAAACGATTGGAGAAGCATTTTTATATTTTAAATACATCTTATTTCGTCAAAAACATTTTTTTTTTCTACTTTTAGGAAGCTTATAAACAGACCACTCTTCTCAATTAACCAAAAATATCATATTTCGATTAGTTTTGAAATAAACTCGCAGAAATCGTGTTTTAGAAACTTTACCGAGACTCACCCTCGTATATTCGTACACACCTGCGAGCGAGGCTATCAAAAATGGCATTATAATAATGTTTAGATCGAAACGTTTCGATTTATTAGCACTGAAAACGATTGGAGAAGCATTTTTATATTTTAAATACATCTTATTTCGTCAAAAACATTTTTTTTTCTACTTTTAGGAAGCTTATAAACAGACCACTCTTCTCAATTAACCAAAAATATCATATTTCGATTAGTTTTGAAATAAACTCGCAGAAATCGTGTTTTAGAATCTTTACCGAGACTCACCCTCGTATATTCGTACATACCTGCGAGCGAGGCTATCAAAAATGGCTTCCTTCCGAATCTGTCGGACCATAATCCGACGTATATACAAATAAATAAAGGAATTGTTGATTGTATCGTACTTTGGACCATATTTATGTGATTTACGGTCGGTTGAACTTTCGGTTCTAACAATTCTGTCATATTGTTGTCTTCGTTTCCTAGTTGGGAACAATTTTCCTTGGGATAGTCTAGTATAGTGTAACAAGTTCGGTATATGCTGAGATTCGTATATAGGGCCTCTAAAAAAACGTATAATTTTAATATCATAATATCTCCTATAGCTTATATGGTTTCTGTAAGTCTGGCAACGCCGTCGAAAAAGATTTAATGACGAATGCTGAAACGCATGCACTACCGAGTTTACCATCCGTGTTTCTTTTGCATGAACACTTAAATATACAAATACTTAATTCGTATTTGCTAGTTTCAGCAAATTTATTTAAAATACGACGTTAGGTAAAAAAGTGATTTTGTTTTACTTTACCCAATATTAGAATTGATAGGCCAACGGTTTTTTGACAAAAAACACAAAAGTAATAAATAGAAATAAAGGAAACTCTAAATACGTAACGATTGACGTCATAAGAAAATAAAAAAAAATAAAAGTAACGATAAAAAACAAAGAAAATACGTGATGATTAACATATTTCAAATCACGATGATTATCCCTATATAACCTCTAAATTTCTTAATGCTAAAATATATACAAAGCAGATTTTACATTATAGTGCATGATTGTGATGTTGCCAGATTTACTTAAACAGTACACGGCTCGAGATAAATTAGCTATCGAAATATTTCTAATATTCCTTAGCGATCTGATTACGTTGAATTGATTAAAATTATGAATTAAATCTTGTTATTAAAGTACTATCAAACAATAGATATAATCAGATTAATTGGTAATTTATTATCAATATTTCAAATATTTTATTGTGACGTATAACTACTGTAAAATATCATAAATAAAAAGATTTTATAAAAAACTACGTTTTGAAACAATTACACGCATCTTTGAAATAATATTTGGTGGTATAGCCGAAGATAGACATATACAGGGTGTCCCACGATTAGTTAAAACTATCTGTATAAGGCAAAATACTTATATTAAAATCTTGAAAATTTCCAAGTTTGGGTTATCAAATACGATCTTTTTAACTAAAATATTTTCAAAGATGGCCGACTTCCGATTCTACAGGAAGTCGACTATAACTTTGTTATTTTGAATAGAATACCCTGTATATTGATACATTTTTGAAATTTACGTCAAATTTTAGAATACTTTTGTCTAAAAACGTTTTTCGAAAAATGCGTATTTTTTGAGTTATTAATTTTTTTGTAAAAACTTTGACCCTTATAAATTATTTTTTTACGACGATACCCTTAAAGATATGAAAATGGTTTCTATTCGTTTGCTTTTAGCAAGATCAGACGCATTTGAATCTATGTTGTAAATTTTTTCAATTTATACAGGGTATGTATAAAAAGTGTTCAAAGTTTAACTTCATAAATATCAAATTTTTTAATTTTTTTAAATAGAAACACCCAGTTTTTTCTATTTTAATGCATTCAGGGGTAAAAAATGAGGCAAATTCATGTATACTTTCCTATATTTAAATCTTACCATTATCCAGATATTAAATGTTTTTTGTAAATTTGATATTTATGAAGTTAAACTTTGAGCACTTTTTATACAAACCCTGTATAAAATAAAAAGTTTTTCAACATACGTTCAAATACGTCTGACTTTGCTAAAAGCAACCAAACAGAAACCATTTTCATATTTTTAAAGTTATCCTGTTAAAAAAATAATTTATAAGGGTTAAATTTTTTACAAAAAAATTAATAACTCAAAAATTATGAATTTTTCGAAAAAAGTTTTTAGACAAAAGTATACTAAAATTTTACGTAGATTTCAAATATGTATTAATATACAGTGTGTTCCATTTAAAATAACAAAGTTTCAGTCGATATCCGGTAGAACCGGAAGTCGGCCATCTTTGAAAATATTTTAGTTAAAAATATCGTATCCGGAAACGTAGAAATTTTCTTGATTTTACTATAAGTATTTTGCCATATACAGATAGTTTTAACTCGTCGTGGGACACCCTGTATAGTATTTCGAGTAACGTCTTTTGAAGCATCGAGTATAATAAAATAATTCTACTAATGATAATTTTAATGTAAATAACATAATGTTCATCTCCCCCAATTAATATGGCGACTGGTTGTGACGTCATCCATATATGATTTACTTCTACGAGGTATTAAATTCAATATCCTGCGTTTATGATGATTATTTTTAGTGAAACAACCATTTTTCTGTATACTTTAATGTTTTAGCTATATTCTATTGAATATTAAATTGAAATCAGAACTTCTAGAAAACTCGAACTGCACCCGGAGGTCTTCTTCTTCTTTTTCGTACGTTTGGACTTGTCCTGTGTTTGTATCAAAGATGGCCTAGCTGCAACTGGACGTGGAAGATCTTTTTTGTAATTTTTTTGTTGGTATTCAATTATAAAAATCAAGTTTTTAGTATAGATACACGTTTAATTTGATATGGGCTATAAAATTAATCAACAGTATGAGTCACTCTTTATTATTGTGGTATACAAATGAAAATTGTGTAAGCAAAATCTTTTATAAAACTTTAAAACTTTATGACGACACCCTGTACAAGATTTCTTTAGTTAAATAAAAAAATATACTTACTTTGTACCATAATAGAATATGTCAAAAGCAAAAGAGGAATTTCTACGGTAATACGAAACGATTGGAATCCTGAAATCGCCATTTCAGCAACCACACAAATTAACTGGCTATTAAAATATTTTCGGTTTGATAATTAATAATCTGATCTGTTTATATATATATATGACAATGAGTTTTGAATAAGATAAAATCTTTTGTTATAAGTATGCCTACATTAAAATTATCAAACAAATCAGTATTTTTGACCGTTTTCGAGTTAATTATAATGTATATACTTGAAGACATATATCTGCTTCATCATCCAAAAGCTGTAGTCAGTTTTTACTTATTTTCTTGCTATTCAAGTTTTACTTTTGTAGTAACCCTCGTATTTGCTCTACGTATACTAAACTTTAATTATTACTGCAATAGATTCAAAGAAATATACGCATAATTAACTGTTCGTGAATACAGTTTAGATAGTGATAAGTGCGTAAAATGTGAATTAAATTGTTGTCCGAGGGTCAATACTTTCTAATTACGAAATATATAATATTATGGTTGATGTTCATCTTGTTGCCCGTGTTATTATTGTCTTGAACAAAATAGAACAACGGAGGCAACCCGTACAGCGTTTCGTATAGCCGGTTGTCTACTTTGCAGGGGCAAATTCCGAAAAACGCTTATGGTTAGCTACTCTATTAATATTTGCGTTGTTTTTTTTTGGTATGTGATTAAAAAATTGACTTTTGAATTAATAATTTGAACCAATTATAAAAATTGTCTATCCTCTAAGGGTTAAATACGTTAATTTAATCAATACGAGATAATTTATCTGTTTATAACTGTTATATATAAGCGAGATTCTCGCTACTGGTTGCGACGTTGCCGGATTGTTTTATAATTCCTTAAAATTAATATTAACAATGGGAAGGAAATGAAATGCCATGAAATCAAGTTTACATGCGCATTAACGTTGATTTGGTAACTGTTAGTGGTTATTTGCAGATTTTCTATCATCGGGTCGCCTTGAGACGAAAAAAAAATCAGATCAGTAGATAACAACGTCAATAAACATAATTATCAGCACTCGAATGCATATGTTTTTACATAAAATACCAACGAATTGTTTTAATTGTTATCTGAAGTATGTTGGGTATATTTATATTTTTTTTACCTATCAAACGTAGAGCATACTTTGACCAATCGCTCTTCCATTTTGTATATAGTCCTTTGTAGTTTGTATCTTTCCAAAAAATTTACCATTGTACCTCAAAACAATGACGAAGCTATGAGTTTTCTAAGAAAAATACGGAATTTTCTAGTTTTTTTTATTTTCTCATGACGTGATAATCCGTTCGACATCTCATTTGTTAGATTTTTTCATTTTCTACCAATCCTTTTTCGAAACATCACCATTGTTTCATTATTTCTAAAGTTATAAGCAAAAATAATACAAAAAACGAGTTTTTTATAATGAATTATTATTAATCAGCAGTAGAAACCTAAAATTGGAACTTAAAACACATAATTTTTATTCAATAACTTATTATTTTTCATATAACCACATAATTTATCAACATTTGATCTTTAAAACACAGTTTTAAATATCTATATTGAATTATTAATAGTTTAAATGGCGCGCCATTTGTGTGTACTGCTCCAATCAGTAGCGACAATCACCAACCAATCAGGGTCGTCCGTACAACTTCAACCTAATTAAGCGGGGTGTCATGGCTGCCTGTATGTAATATGAACGAACGTGTTTACATGATATTCACTTTAATAATTATCTATTATATCTAAATGGGAGTGTAAACATCAAATTATCGTTTTTGATAAAAACAAATTCAATTATGAAAATAGTTTTAATGTGAAACACAATGTGACTATAGAAAATATTCAATAATGAGAATACGTGAAGCAACAACTAATTGTATACAGTGTGGGTAAATTCATTATTTTGAAAATTACTAAAATATAAATATTTTTGTTAATAAAATGTGAATCTTGTAATACATTATTCGAAAGGTCAGTAGTAGTTCAATTATACGATGTGTATAAAAAATAATTTCATTTTTCAGTTTGAAAATTTTTGTTGTAGCACAATGTTTTAGGTGATTCACCCTGTATATATTGAAATTTTAGTAAAAAACAATAGAAATAAGCAAAACTAGCATGAATTGGTCGACAAAAATCAATTTATTGTTATTTGTGTGTATAAAATAAATTTTTAAATCCACTTATTTAAAAAAACCAGAAACAATGAATTTTTTTACAAGTCAAGTCTTGTTTATTTTAATATAAATATTTAATTGTTCTATTTTCATCGTGTATATAATACGTGAAACGTAATACGAGGATGGTTCAAGAAGTACTTGATATGACCTTGAGATAAAGTCGCGGCGTCGGTTTTTAGGGATAAGCGTGGGATAATTTCCATTGTCTATCTTGTAAAAGGAAAAACTATCAACGTTTGAGCGAATAAATCAAGCAAAAACGGCTAAAAAGAAAAAGATAATGCACTGTTATTGCAAAAATTAATAAACCAAAGTTTAAATTGCTTTCTCATGCCGTAAATTCGCCAGATTTGGCCCCCATGGATTATATAAGAAGTTATTGAACATCGATGGAAAAAATATACGGAGCTAAATGGAAATTATGCTAAAAAATTTTTGTGTTTTCTTTATTGGGCCAAGTACTTCTGGGACGGTCCTCGTATACAATACGTTTAAACATTTATTCACTGTTGGGATCAAAATGTGATATGATTGAGTTTTGTTTTCTTGTTTTTATAGTTAGAAATTCATGTTGTTCGTCGTTTAATAATAAATTCTACGTCAATGTGAACCTGATTGATTTAATCACCTTTCGATGTCATAATACGTATTAAGATTATCATTCAGTTCTCCGCATCTGCCACTAAAATCATACGTTGAAGTTTTGACACGTTTACATCAGAATTTACGCTCTAAATGGGATCGTTCCAAGTGATTAAATTCAATTTGAATATTTTATTGAATCAACACAAATCTTGTTTTTGTTATTATTAACCTTCGTGATATTTTTTTTCTCGATAAACAAGGTTAGGTTAGGATTATCTGTCATCGTCCTACGGCTTTCATTTTACTAATTATAATTAAGAACGTAAAGTTTTAACAGTTATTTGATTTATTTATCTTTTTTTTTATCAATTTCATTGAGGAATATCTTTTACGTACGAACGGATCAAATTACAGTGTCAGGGATCGAAAAGTTATAACAAAATGGCTCCGACAAACACGTGGATTATATTTTGCGTCCGCCACTAGAGGGCGTATTTGAAACTATAAAATTGAAAACGAAATTGTTAGAAATATTTGTGACGCATCCTTTCAATGAGTTTAATAATATTTTGTGGTATATTTTGATACACTTTACTGTTCAAGTATATTTCATATAGTTCTATGATTTTAAACCTATTTCTCCCCATATAATCGATTATAACTTTTTTACAAAGCATCAAATTCAGTTGATATATTTTTTTGTTAATTTACAAAAAAAACTAACATTTTGAAAACAGAAAAAATTGAAAAATGTTTTTTTATTTTCACTCGAAGATTTTATATGGTTTTCTGAATTTAGATGTTATAATAAACGCTCTAGAAAATCGAAAGCTTAATCGATTTCAAGATAATCGAAAAATCATTCGATTTTGATGATTTTTTTTGAAAATCTTCGTTTTTACGACGAGTTTATGTGGAAAAATATTGGAAATATCTCACTCGAAGATTTTATATGGTTTTCTGAATTTAGATGTTATCATAAACGCTCTAGAAAATCGAAAACTTAATCGATTTCGACAAAATCATTCGATTTTGATGAATTTTTTTAAAAATCTTCGTTTTTACGACGAGTTTATGTGGAAAAATATTGGAAATATCTCACTCGAAGATTTTATATGGTTTTCTGAATTTAGATGTTATCATAAACGCTCTAGAAAATCGAAAACTTAATCGATTTCGACAAAATCGAAAAATCATTCGATTTTGATGGATTTTTTTTTGAAAATCTTCGTTTTTACGACGAGTTTATGTGGAAAAATATTGGAAATATATCACTCGAAGATTTTATATGGTTTTCTGAATTTAGATGTTATAATAAACGCTCTAGAAAATCGAAAACTTAATCGATTTCAAGATAATCGAAAAATCATTCGATTTTGATGATTTTTTTTTGAAAATCTTCGTTTTTACGACGAGTTTATGTGGAAAAATATTGGAAATATCTCACTCGAAGATTTTATATGGTTTTCTGAATTTAGATGTTATAATAAACGCTCTAGAAAATCGAAAACTTAATCGATTTCAAGATAATCGAAAAATCATTCGATTTTGATGATTTTTTTTTTAAATCTTCGTTTTTACGACGAGTTTATGTGGAAAAATATTGGAAATATATCACTCGAAGATTTTATATGGTTTTCTGAATTTAGATGTTATCATAAACGCACTAGAAAATCGAAAACTTAATCGATTTCGACAAAATCGAAAAATCATTCGATTTTGATGGATTTTTTTTCGAAAATCTTCGTTTTTACGACGAGTTTATGTGGAAAAATATTGGAAATATCTCACTCGAAGATTTTATATGGTTTTCTGAATTTAGATGTTATCATAAACGCTCTAGAAAATCGAAAACTTAATCGATTTCGACAAAATCGAAAAATCATTCGATTTTGATGGATTTTTTTTCGAAAATCTTCGTTTTTACGACGAGTTTATGTGGAAAAATATTGGAAATATCTCACTCGAAGATTTTATATGGTTTTCTGAATTTAGATGTTATCATAAACGCACTAGAAAATCGAAAACTTAATCGATTTCGACAAAATCGAAAAATCATTCGATTTTGATGGATTTTTTTTCGAAAATCTTCGTTTTTACGACGAGTTTATGTGGAAAAATATTGGAAATATCTCACTCGAAGATTTTATATGGTTTTCTGAATTTAGATGTTATCATAAACGCTCTAGAAAATCGAAAACTTAATCGATTTCGACAAAATCGAAAAATCATTCGATTTTGATGGATTTTTTTTTTGAAAATCTTCGTTTTTACGACGAGTTTATGTGGAAAAATATTGGAAATATCTCACTCGAAGATTTTATATGGTTTTCTGAATTTAGATGTTATCATAAACGCTCTAGAAAATCGAAAACTTAATCGATTTCGACAAAATCGAAAAATCATTCGATTTTGATGGATTTTTTTTTGAAAATCTTCGTTTTTACGACGAGTTTATGTGGAAAAATATTGGAAATATATCACTCGAAGATTTTATATGGTTTTCTGAATTTAGATGTTATCATAAACGCTCTAGAAAATCGAAAACTTAATCGATTTCGACAAAATCGAAAAATCATTCGATTTTGATGGATTTTTTTTCGAAAATCTTCGTTTTTTACGACGAGTTTATGTGGAAAAATATTGGAAATATATCACTCGAAGATTTTATATGGTTTTCTGAATTTAGATGTTATCATAAACGCACTAGAAAATCGAAAACTTAATCGATTTCGACAAAATCGAAAAATCATTCGATTTTGATGGATTTTTTTTCGAAAATCTTCGTTTTTACGACGAGTTTATGTGGAAAAATATTGGAAATATCTCACTCGAAGATTTTATATGGTTTTCTGAATTTAGATGTTATCATAAACGCTCTAGAAAATCGAAAACTTAATCGATTTCGACAAAATCGAAAAATCATTCGATTTTGATGGATTTTTTTTCGAAAATCTTCGTTTTTACGACGAGTTTATGTGGAAAAATATTGGAAATATCTCACTCGAAGATTTTATATGGTTTTCTGAATTTAGATGTTATCATAAACGCACTAGAAAATCGAAAACTTAATCGATTTCGACAAAATCGAAAAATCATTCGATTTTGATGGATTTTTTTTTGAAAATCTTCGTTTTTACGACGAGTTTATGTGGAAAAATATTGGAAATATCTCACTCGAAGATTTTATATGGTTTTCTGAATTTAGATGTTATAATAAACGCTCTAGAAAATCGAAAACTTAATCGATTTCAAGATAATCGAAAAATCATTCGATTTTGATGATTTTTTTTTGAAAATCTTCGTTTTTACGACGAGTTTATGTGGAAAAATATTGGAAATATCTCACTCGAAGATTTTATATGGTTTTCTGAATTTAGATGTTATAATAAACGCTCTAGAAAATCGAAAACTTAATCGATTTCAAGATAATCGAAAAATCATTCGATTTTGATGATTTTTTTTTTAAATCTTCGTTTTTACGACGAGTTTATGTGGAAAAATATTGGAAATATCTCACTCGAAGATTTTATATGGTTTTCTGAATTTAGATGTTATCATAAACGCTCTAGAAAATCGAAAACTTAATCGATTTCGACAAAATCGAAAAATCATTCGATTTTGATGGATTTTTTTTTTGAAAATCTTCGTTTTTACGACGAGTTTATGTGGAAAAATATTGGAAATATCTCACTCGAAGATTTTATATGGTTTTCTGAATTTAGATGTTATCATAAACGCTCTAGAAAATCGAAAACTTAATCGATTTCGACAAAATCGAAAAATCATTCGATTTTGATGGATTTTTTTTTGAAAATCTTCGTTTTTACGACGAGTTTATGTGGAAAAATATTGGAAATATATCACTCGAAGATTTTATATGGTTTTCTGAATTTAGATGTTATCATAAACGCTCTAGAAAATCGAAAACTTAATCGATTTCGACAAAATCGAAAAATCATTCGATTTTGATGGATTTTTTTTTGAAAATCTTCGTTTTTACGACGAGTTTATATGGAAAAATATTGGAAATATCTCACTCGAAGATTTTATATGGTTTTCTGAATTTAGATGTTATCATAAACGCTCTAGAAAATCGAAAACTTAATCGATTTCGACAAAATCGAAAAATCATTCGATTTTGATGGATTTTTTTTCGAAAATCTTCGTTTTTACGACGAGTTTATGTGGAAAAATATTGGAAATATATCACTCGAAGATTTTATATGGTTTTCTGAATTTAGATGTTATCATAAACGCACTAGAAAATCGAAAACTTAATCGATTTCGACAAAATCGAAAAATCATTCGATTTTGATGGATTTTTTTTCGAAAATCTTCGTTTTTACGACGAGTTTATGTGGAAAAATATTGGAAATATCTCACTCGAAGATTTTATATGGTTTTCTGAATTTAGATGTTATCATAAACGCTCTAGAAAATCGAAAACTTAATCGATTTCGACAAAATCGAAAAATCATTCGATTTTGATGGATTTTTTTTCGAAAATCTTCGTTTTTACGACGAGTTTATGTGGAAAAATATTGGAAATATCTCACTCGAAGATTTTATATGGTTTTCTGAATTTAGATGTTATCATAAACGCACTAGAAAATCGAAAACTTAATCGATTTCGACAAAATCGAAAAATCATTCGATTTTGATGGATTTTTTTTCGAAAATCTTCGTTTTTACGACGAGTTTATGTGGAAAAATATTGGAAATATCTCACTCGAAGATTTTATATGGTTTTCTGAATTTAGATGTTATCATAAACGCTCTAGAAAATCGAAAACTTAATCGATTTCGACAAAATCGAAAAATCATTCGATTTTGATGGATTTTTTTTCGAAAATCTTCGTTTTTACGACGAGTTTATGTGGAAAAATATTGGAAATATCTCACTCGAAGATTTTATATGGTTTTCTGAATTTAGATGTTATCATAAACGCACTAGAAAATCGAAAACTTAATCGATTTCGACAAAATCGAAAAATCATTCGATTTTGATGGATTTTTTTTCGAAAATCTTCGTTTTTACGACGAGTTTATGTGGAAAAATATTGGAAATATCTCACTCGAAGATTTTATATGGTTTTCTGAATTTAGATGTTATCATAAACGCACTAGAAAATCGAAAACTTAATCGATTTCGACAAAATCGAAAAATCATTCGATTTTGATGGATTTTTTTTCGAAAATCTTCGTTTTTACGACGAGTTTATGTGGAAAAATATTGGAAATATCTCACTCGAAGATTTTATATGGTTTTCTGAATTTAGATGTTATCATAAACGCTCTAGAAAATCGAAAACTTAATCGATTTCGACAAAATCGAAAAATCATTCGATTTTGATGAATTTTTTTTGAAAATCTTCGTTTTTACGACGAGTGTATGTAGAAAAATATTGGAAATATGTCACTCGAAGATTTTATATGGTTTTATGACTTTAAATTTTTTTAAAAAGTTTAACAATTTGTTCGTTTTTTTGTTAAGATTACGAAAAAAAATATAACAACTTCATTTGGTTATTTGAAAAAAAATTATAAACAATTATATGTGATTGAGTGCATTTTCATGAACATCTATGCAAGTTTTTACTCCCTTAAATACAATTTCAATCCCCTCTAACCTAACCTAACCTAATTTAAACTTTACCTAACCTAACCTAACCCAATTTAAACCTAACCTAACTTAACTTAACCTAACCTAATTGTAACCTAACCAATATAAGTTTTCATTTTTTTATTGCCATATTTTGTTCATAAAGTATAAAATTACCGTATTTTATGTTAATAAATAGTTTTTCCTCTACGTTGCCGATTTAAAAAAAAAACAAGGAATTCGCATTTCTACCATACTTATATCAAATACAATACGTCGAAAACAAATTATTTCTACTAGGTACTACTTTCGTTTGAATTAAAAACTACATAAAAACCAAATCCGTCGTAGACCGGTTTTTTTTTTGATAGATTTCTTTGTACGCTACTGATTTGGTTAATATATAAAATATTGTTAATTGATCGGCGAGACCACAAAAAGACGAAAGTCGGTAAAATGAGGAACACTTCAACGTTCACTGTTGTGTTCATTATCGTTTGGAATTACGTTGTTTGTGATAACTATCCTCAGGTTGAAATTAGTGATGGTTTACTCAACGGCGCCTTTTTAACAACAAAAAACGGTAGATTATTTAGCGGTTTTAATAAAATACCGTTCGCCAAACCGCCCATCGGTCAACTGAGATTTCAGGTAACTATTTGACATATTTTTATAAAAAATAACCGTGAAAATCGATTAGATTTTCGTTCAGAAATGGTATCAACTAATCGAGGCGGTTTTCGTGATTCGCTCAGCACAAACGAATGGCGTTTTCAAAGTTTCGATTCGAGTAAAATCAAATATAACTGTGAAAATCGATTAGATTTTCGTTTAGAAATGGTATAAACTCATCGAGGCGGTTTTCGTGATTCGCTCAGCACAAACGAATGGCGTTTTCAAAGTTTCAATTCGAGTAAAATCAAAGATAACTGTGAAAATCGATTAGATTTTCGTTCAGAAATGGTATAAACTCATCGAGGCGGTTTTCGTGATTCGCTCAGCACAAACGAATGGCGTTTTCAAAGTTTCGATTCGAGTAAAATCAAATATAACTGTGAAAATCGATTAGATTTTCGTTTAGAAATGGTATAAACTCATCGAGGCGGTTTTCGTGATTCGCTCAGCACAAACGAATGGCGTTTTCAAAGTTTCAATTCGAGTAAAATCAAAGATAACTGTGAAAATCGATTAGATTTTCGTTCAGAAATGGTATAAACTCATCGAGGCGGTTTTCGTGATTCGCTCAGCACAAACGAAGGGCGTTTTCAAAGTTTCGATTCGAGTAAAATCAAAGATAACTGTGAAAATCGATTAGATTTTCGTTCAGAAATGGTATAAACTCATCGAGGCGGTTTTCGTGATTCGCTCAGCACAAACGAATGGCGTTTTCAAAGTTTCAATTCGAGTAAAATCAAAGATAAATGTGAAAATCGATTAAATTTCGTTTAGAAATGGTATCAACTAATCGGGGCGGTTTTCGTGATTCGCTCAGCACAAACGAATGGCGTTTTCAAAGTTTCAATTCGAGTAAAATCAAAGATAAATGTGAAAATCGATTAGATTTTCGTTCAGAAATGGTATAAACTCATCGAGGCGGTTTTCGTGATTCGCTCAGCACAAACGAATGGCGTTTTCAAAGTTTCGATTCGAGTAAAATCAAATATAACTGTGAAAATCGATTAGATTTTCGTTTAGAAATGGTATAAACTCATCGAGGCGGTTTTCGTGATTCGCTCAGCACAAACGAATGGCGTTTTCAAAGTTTCGATTCGAGTAAAATCAAATATAACTGTGAAAATCGATTAGATTTTCGTTCAGAAATGGTATAAACTCATCGAGGCGGTTTTCGTGATTCGCTCAGCACAAACGAAGGGCGTTTTCAAAGTTTCGATTCGAGTAAAATCAAAGATAACTGTGAAAATCGATTAGATTTTCGTTCAGAAATGGTATAAACTCATCGAGGCGGTTTTCGTGATTCGCTCAGCACAAACGAATGGCGTTTTCAAAGTTTCAATTCGAGTAAAATCAAAGATAAATGTGAAAATCGATTAAATTTCGTTTAGAAATGGTATCAACTAATCGGGGCGGTTTTCGTGATTCGCTCAGCACAAACGAAGGGCGTTTTCAAAGTTTTGATTCGAGTAAAATCAAAGATAACTGTGAAAATCGATTAGATTTTCGTTCAGAAATGGTATAAACTCATCGAGGCGGTTTTCGTGATTCGCTCAGCACAAACGAATGGCGTTTTCAAAGTTTCAATTCGAGTAAAATCAAAGATAAATGTGAAAATCGATTAAATTTCGTTTAGAAATGGTATCAACTAATCGGGGCGGTTTTCGTGATTCGCTCAGCACAAACGAATGGCGTTTTCAAAGTTTCGATTCGAGTAAAATCAAAGATAACTGTGAAAATCGATTAGATTTTCGTTCAGAAATGGTATAAACTCATCGAGGCGGTTTTCGTGATTCGCTCAGCACAAACGAATGGCGTTTTCAAAGTTTCGATTCGAGTAAAATCAAAGATAACTGTGAAAATCGATTAAATTTCGTTTAGAAATGGTATCAACTAATCGGGGCGGTTTTCGTGATTCGCTCAGCACAAACGAATGGCGTTTTCAAAGTTTCGATTCGAGTAAAATCAAAGATACCTGTGAAAATCGATTAGATTTTCGTTCAGAAATGGTATAAACTCATCGAGGCGGTTTTCGTGATTCGCTCAGCACAAACGAATGGCGTTTTCAAATTTTCGATTCGAGTAAAATCAAAGATAATTGTGAAAATCGATTAGATTTTCGTTCAGAAATGGTATAAACTCATCGAGGCGGTTTTCGTGATTCGCTCAGCACAAACGAATGGCGTTTTCAAAGTTTCGATTCGAGTAAAATCAAAGATAACTGTGAAAATCGATTAGATTTTCGTTCAGAAATGGTATAAACTCATCGAGGCGGTTTTCGTGATTCGCTCAGCACAAACGAAGGGCGTTTTCAAAGTTTCAATTCGAGTAAAATCAAATATAACTGTGAAAATCGATTAGATTTTCGTTCAGAAATGGTATAAACTCATCGAGGCGGTTTTCGTGATTCGCTCAGCACAAACGAAGGGCGTTTTCAAAGTTTCAATTCGAGTAAAATCAAAGATAAATGTGAAAATCGATTAGATTTTCGTTTAGAAATGGTATAAACTCATCGAGGCGGTTTTCGTGATTCGCTCAGCACAAATGAATGGCGTTTTCAAATTTTCGATTCGAGTAAAATCAAAGATAATTGTGAAAATCGATTAGATTTTCGTTCAGAAATGGTATAAACTCATCGAGGCGGTTTTCGTGATTCGCTCAGCACAAACGAAGGGCGTTTTCAAAGTTTTGATTCGAGTAAAATCAAAGATAACTGTGAAAATCGATTAGATTTTCGTTCAGAAATGGTATAAACTCATCGAGGCGGTTTTCGTGATTCGCTCAGCACAAACGAAGGGCGTTTTCAAAGTTTCAATTCGAGTAAAATCAAAGATAAATGTGAAAATCGATTAAATTTTCGTTCAGAAATGGTATAAACTCATCGAGGCGGTTTTCGTGATTCGCTCAGCACAAACGAATGGCGTTTTCAGAGTTTCGATTCGAGTAAAATCAAAGATAACTGTGAAAATCGATTAGATTTTCGTTCAGAAATGGTATAAACTCATCGAGGCGGTTTTCGTGATTCGCTCAGCACAAACGAAGGGCGTTTTCAAAGTTTCAATTCGAGTAAAATCAAATATAACTGTGAAAATCGATTAGATTTTCGTTCAGAAATGGTATAAACTCATCGAGGCGGTTTTCGTGATTCGCTCAGCACAAACGAAGGGCGTTTTCAAAGTTTCGATTCGAGTAAAATCAAAGATAACTGTGAAAATCGATTAGATTTTCGTTCAGAAATGGTATAAACTCATCGAGGCGGTTTTCGTGATTCGCTCAGCACAAACGAATGGCGTTTTCAAAGTTTCAATTCGAGTAAAATCAAAGATAAATGTGAAAATCGATTAAATTTCGTTTAGAAATGGTATCAACTAATCGGGGCGGTTTTCGTGATTCGCTCAGCACAAACGAAGGGCGTTTTCAAAGTTTTAAGTCGAGTAAAATCAAAGATAAATGTGAAAATCGATTAAATTTCGTTTAGAAATGGTATAAACTCATCGAGGCGGTTTTCGTGATTCGCTCAGCACAAACGAAGGGCGTTTTCAAAGTTTCGATTCGAGTAAAATCAAATATAACTGTGAAAATCGATTAGATTTTCGTTCAGAAATGGTATAAACTCATCGAGGCGGTTTTCGTGATTCGCTCAGCACAAACGAATGGCGTTTTCAAAGTTTCAATTCGAGTAAAATCAAAGATAAATGTGAAAATCGATTAAATTTCGTTTAGAAATGGTATCAACTAATCGGGGCGGTTTTCGTGATTCGCTCAGCACAAACGAATGGCGTTTTCAAAGTTTCAATTCGAGTAAAATCAAAGATAACTGTGAAAATCGATTAGATTTTCGTTCAGAAATGGTATAAACTCATCGAGGCGGTTTTCGTGATTCGCTCAGCACAAACGAAGGGCGTTTTCAAAGTTTTAAGTCGAGTAAAATCAAAGATAAATGTGAAAATCGATTAAATTTCGTTTAGAAATGGTATCAACTAATCGGGGCGGTTTTCGTGTTTCGCTCAGCACAAACGAATGGCGTTTTCAAAGTTTCAATTCGAGTAAAATGAAAGATAAATGTGAAAATCGATTAGATTTTCGTTCAGAAATGGTATAAACCAATCGAGGCGGTTTTCATGATTCGCTCAGCACAAATAAAAGAATTTTTAAGTTGAATAAAAAGCTTAAAAACTGAGGATTTAATAATTTAAAGTGCATACTAGACAAATATCAAATTGAATGAACCCAGTATCAGTTTTCCAGACTTATACAATAATAATTACAAAATTAGATAAATATATTTATGGTTCGTTATAATCACATTAATAATAAATAATTGAAGACGATTCCTTAATGGGGTTGAAGTGGAATCTATAAAACTGTTAGAAATACTAAACACAGACAATTTATAGTAACGGTAACTTAATGCCGTTCGACGACTTCGAAAACTCTCTGGATGCATATTTTTAGCCGATTTCTTAACGAATTTACATGGGATTCCAAGAGGCGACGTAGATGTTGTCCATCCTGAGCACCAGGTACCTCGTAGACCTTTTCTGTCGTACGAAAACCTTCGAGCAGTTCGAGCTATCTTTATTTTTCAATCATAATTTTTGTTCCTGAGGCTCTTCCCAATAGATATGCGTCTTGATCCGTCCTACTGCTCAAAAATTCCTTAATTTTGAGCTTTATTTCATCGAACTTACAAATAATCCACTTATTTTGATGCCTTTTTATATTTTTAAGTGTAATGCCTGATGTAGTCGAATCCTTTTTTGTTTCTTATCTTTTTCCAGATCCTCTTCGATCGTCCTGTCTTTTCTTGACAGTCTAGCGTCTTCAGGTGTTCTTACTTAGGTTAAAACATTCAGCAGACCTTCTCTGGTTATAGTAGCCCCGTTTCAACCCTGTCTGTAAAATATTTTCCAGTTTTTTATCTATCGTAAAGACGGCATCACCTTTTTTTTGAAACACCCTGTATATAACGTAAAGTCACGTTAACCACGTACAACCAAATATCAAATTTGATTTAATTTCTTATTTATTAGACCTTTTGGTATGTTTATAATTCTAAATGTGCTTGATTTTGGGTCTTTTCTGATTTTTTTAATAATTTTCGAAAGATAAAAATTGACGTTTCGACTTCTATTATATATATTTTGATAAACATTTGTATAGAAATCAATTTTTATCTTCCGAAAATTATTAAAAAAAGCAGAAAAGACCCAAAATCAATAAAATTTAGAATTATTTTTATATATAGTACAGGCAAATTAGGTAATAACCTCTGAAAAAATCGGAAATTTAGTCCTATTACTATCCTGTACTAATACTATTCCAATCAAAGCAATAATTAATCTTTTTATTTCATATATTTCAGTAAATAAAAACTTGGAATTCGCTATGAGTCGTACTTTTCATATAAACACCCATGTGGGTTTTTGATTGATGATTTAAGTCAAGTTTAGAATCAAAGAAAAACCATTTCCATATTTCTAAACGCATATCTCGGTTTCTAATAGGTTCTAATCTTGCATTTATATTAATTTAAACGGTATTAATATGTAAAATGTGTAAAATTTCATTGTATTTTATTTATTCGTTGCTACAACTATCAATAACAAAATGACATGTTATCACTTGTATTCGTAAGTGCTTTGCAACATTCTGTTTTGCATGTTGTCATTTCACGAAATTTATTAAAGCGGTTAGAAATAAACACGTGAGGCATATCGAATCGACAATTTCGTTTTTTAATACTACAACGTGATCTTAGTAATCGAAACTCGCGTATAAAATGATTTAATCGAAACTTCTAGTCGATTAGGAGTCTGGGTACGTTCGCCAATATATAAATCGATTCAAATATATCGATTTAACGTTAATATCGATTCACGAATCAATTTCTTTGAAAACTACCTGTCAAAATTGTGTTTACTGAGTCATGGTACATTACTGAAAATACTTTTTATCTGGGTACTTCGTAATTAGCAACGAAATAATTAAATACGAGTCTATATACATCACCGACTAGATACTTGAATACAAATTATTAAAATCGAAGTTGTAAATTGTCTATTTTATTACTTTTGAATGTTGTTTTGTTTTTGTTAGCCCCCGGTACCGAACGAACCTTGGAAAGGTGCATTGAATGCAACGGGGGTGCACGCCGAATGTCCCCAAAGGGATGTGTACAGAAGAAACCCGAAAATATCGGGCGAAGAAGACTGTTTATATCTAAATGTGTATACGCCAAAGGTAAAGTTCAATATTTTTAGTTGGTACACTATATAGTGTGTTCAGAATATAAAATTCGCATCGGTTGTACTAGAATTTGTTATTTTCTGTCCTGGAAACTAAATTGTTTGACTCTATTTTGCAGTTTTTTCTTAAAAAAGTTTTGGAAAGTTAGGTTAGCATTGATTCAACGTATGTACGTTCTGCTGTATTGACATTGACAGTAGTTCGTTTGACATTGACAGTAGTTTGTTTAACATTGACATATTATAATACTCCATTCATCATATGAATTTCCAGTAGTTCGTTTTACTCTATAAGCTTCCAATTTTCAAAGTATTTCATTTGTTTTCATCAGCATCGATTTTATTAGTTCAAACACACATTTTCGTGTTTTAAAGTATTTTTTTTCAACTATTTGACATTCAAAAGTATAACAATCGTCGCTATAACAATAAATACGTTTCACAGTAGTTCATTTGACCCTATAGGCCTCATCGATTAAATTCGGTAGTTACATCAACGTTTTTTCGAAAAAAGTTAGGTTAGGATCGATTTAACGTACGTTTAAACTGCATTGACATTGACATTTTATAATACTCCATTCATCTCGATAATCATATGAATTTCCAGTAGTTCGTTTGACTCTATAAGCTTCAAATTTTTAAAGTATTTCATTTGTTTTCATCAGCATCGATTTTATTAGTTCAAACACACATTTTCGTGTTTTAAAGTATTTTTTTTCAACTATTTGACATTCAAAAGTATAACAATCGTCGCTATAACAATAAATACGTTTCACAGTAGTTCATTTGACCCTATAGGCCTCATCGATTAAGTTCAATAGTTACATCAACGTTTTTTCGAAAAAAGTTAGGTTAGGATCGATTTAACGTACGTTTAAACTGCATTGACATTGACATTTTATAATACTCCATTCATCTCGATAATCATATGAATTTCCAGTAGTTCGTTTTACTCTATAAGCTTCAAATTTTTAAAGTATTTCATTTGTTTTCATCAGCATCGATTTTATTAGTTCAAACACACATTTTCGTGTTTTAAAGTATTTTTTTTCAACTATTTGACAATCAAAAGTATAACAATCGTCGCTATAACACTAAATACGTTTCACAGTAGTTCATTTGACCCTATAGGCCTCATCGATTAAATTCGGTAGTTACATCAACGTTTTTTCGAAAAAAGTTAGGTTAGGATCGATTTAACGTACGTTTAAACTGCATTGACATTGACATTTTATAATACTCCATTCATCTCGATAATCATATGAATTTCCAGTAGTTCTTTTGACTCTATAAGCTTCCAATTTTCAAAGTATTTCATTTATTTTCATCATCATCGATTTTATTAGTTCAAACACACATTTTCGTGTTTTGCAGTATTTTTTTTTTCAACTATTTGACATTCAAAAGTATAACAATCGTCGCTATAACAATAAATACGTTTCACAGTAGTTCATTTGACCCTATAGGCCTCTTCGATTAAGTTCGGTAGTTACATCAACGTTTTTTCGAAAAAAGTTAGGTTAAGGTTCATTCCATTACGTCACTATATTTGTAGCTGTCAAATTTTGAAGATGAACTCTTACCTGTTATGATTTGGTTCCACGGCGGCGGATTATTGGCGGGTAGCGGAAATTCCGAATGGTACGGACCTGATATTTTGTTAGATAGAGATATAGTTTTAGTCGCTACTAATTATAGGTTAGGTGAGTAAATTAATCATTTATTCACTGTATACTTTTATATAATATAATAACAATAATAAACGAAAAGTAGTTCGTTTGATCGGCGTTTCAAAGTTACAAACATTGATTTTGAATGTAGTTCATTTGTCTTATTGCCAAGTCGACGTTTTACAGTTAAAAGTAGTTCATATGTCTCCATTAGTATCAAATTTTATTACCTTAGAAGTTTCAAATTATCAAAATTATTCGTTGGTATTATCCTTAAATATGAGTAGTAGTTCATTTGACCAGACACGCGTTCATTCGCCCAGAATAAATATTGAAATTTGAGAGTAGTTCATATGTCTCTCTTATCTTATTTACGATCCACAGCACTTAATCTGTTACTATAATTTACAAAATTTCAGGGTAGTTCATTTGAGTTTATAAACATTCACACTTAATAGTAGTTCATTTGAACATAACAGTTACAAATTGTAACATTTGAGCATAAATATTTCAAATTAGTTAATTTATCTTTTACAAAATATAGATTTTTCAGAGTAGTTCATTTGATCTTATAAGTGTGTCGACGTTTTACAATTAAAAGTAGTTCGTATGTCCCTATAATCAACGAATTATGTAAATTATCATCCCCCTATAAGCTTCAAAGTATCAAAATGGTTCATTTGTACAAAGTTTCAGAGTAGTTCATTTGATTCTTCCAATCTCGTTTGAGTATAGAACCTTTGACTTTCGAAATTAGTTCATTTATCTATTATCTGAGTAGTTCATTCAACCTAATGATTATGTCAATGTAGCATCGATATTTACGAGTAGTTCATATGTTATTTCGTGTTAATCGACGTTTCACAGTAGTTCATCTGACCCAATAAGACCTACAAAGTTTCAGAATAGTTCATTTGGTCCTTTCACTCTCAAAAGTTGTTCATTTGACCATAAAATTTTCGACCTACTCAATTATTTGCACCCTATAAGTTTGAAAGCACAAATATCGAGCTTGGATAGTAGTTCGTTCGACCATTCAAGATTTAAGTCCTAAAATAGTTCATTTGTTTCTATAAGCATCGAAATTTACGAGTAGTTCATATGTTATTTCGAGTTTATCGACGTTTCACAGTAGTTCATCTGACCCAATAAGTTTCAGAGTAGTTCATTTGGTCCTTTCACTCTCAAAAGTTGTTCATTTGACCATAAAATCTTCGACGTACTCAATTATTTGCACCCTATAAGTTTGAAAGCACAAATATCGAGCTTGGATAGTAGTTCGTTCGACCATTCAAGCTTTAAGTCCTAAAATAGTTCATTTGTTTGTATAAACGTCGATATTTACGAGTAGTTTATATGTTATTTCGAGTTTATCGACGTTTAACAGTAGTTCATCTGACCCAATAAGACCTACAAAGTTTCAGAATAGTTCATTTGGTTCTTTCACTCTCAAAAGTTGTTCATTTGACCATAAAATCTTCGACGTACTCAATTATTTGCACCCTATAAGTTTGAAAGCACAAATATCGAGCTTGGATAGTAGTTCGTTCGACCATTCAAGCTTTAAGTCCTAAAATAGTTCATTTGTTTCTATAAGCATCGAAATTTACGAGTAGTTCATATGTTATTTCGAGTTTATCGACGTTTCACAGTAGTTCATCTGACCCAATAAGTTTCAGAGTAGTTCATTTGGTCCTTTCACTCTCAAAAGTTGTTCATTTGACCATAAAATCTTCGACGTACTCAATTATTTGCACCCTATAAGTTTGAAAGCACAAATATCGAGCTTGGATAGTAGTTCGTTCGACCATTCAAGCTTTAAGTCCTAAAATAGTTCATTTGTTTCTATAAGCATCGAAATTTACGAGTAGTTCATATGTTATTTCGAGTTTATCGACGTTTCACAGTAGTTCATCTGACCCAATAAGTTTCAGAGTAGTTCATTTGGTCCTTTCACTCTCAAAAGTTGTTCATTTGACCATAAAATCTTCGACGTACTCAATTATTTGCACCCTATAAGTTTGAAAGCACAAATATCGAGCTTGGATAGTAGTTCGTTCGACCATTCAAGCTTTAAGTCCTAAAATAGTTCATTTGTTTGTATAAACGTCGATATTTACGAGTAGTTTATATGTTATTTCGAGTTTATCGACGTTTAACAGTAGTTCATCTGACCCAATAAGACCTACAAAGTTTCAGAATAGTTCATTTGGTCCTTTCACTCTCAAAAGTTGTTCATTTGACCATAAAATCTTCGACGTACTCAATTATTTGCACCCTATAAGTTTGAAAGCACAAATATCGAGCTTGGATAGTAGTTCGTTCGACCATTCAAGCTTTAAGTCCTAAAATAGTTCATTTGTTTCTATAAGCATCGAAATTTACGAGTAGTTCATATGTTATTTCGTGTTAATCGACGTTTAACAGTAGTTCATCTGACCCAATAAGTTTCAGAGTAGTTCATTTGCTTCATTAACGTTCAAGAGTTGTTAATTCGACCTCAGTATCTTTCACTTCCGAATTAGATCATTTATCTATTATAAACATGAAATTTTGAAAGTAGTTCATTTGTCTTAATAATTATTTCGACGTTATACAGTTACAGTAGTTCATATGTCTCCGTTATCAACGTTTTATATGAATTATTTTCACCTTATAATATCAAAATTATAAATTTTTACTTCTAACCAAACTAGATTTGGATTCTTAAAGAATATGTTTATTTAATGGTTTCGAAAAATATATTTTTCTCAGTGTAAGTTATTTCGCGTGTAAATTAAATTGAACCGTCAAAATTCCAACAAAAAGATGTTGGTTGTAAGGAAGTAAGAAGGTCAAATCTTTTTTTTTTTTTATTTATAAGTTTCGGACGCCACGATTTCAAGGTTATGTTTTCGTTATACAAAACGTAATACCTTCTGAAGCTACGATTCATTTTTTTTAATTTCGTTTTGTTAAGCTAATTGCTGTTTAACTAGCGATTGAATTGTAAATCAATCGGAATTTTTAAAAACGTCACGCTAAAAGATAAAAATTCATTTAAAAAAAAAACATTAATAAACACGCCAGTGGCGTGCGGTTGCTAACAAATAAAAACAATATTTTTAATTTTGTATTTCAACTGAAATTCGATGTTCCGTATATCAGACAGTGTTGTCAGTTGTCGTTATATAAATTTATCAACTTTAGGACCGTTGGGTTTTTTGGCAACAGGAGATACAGTAGTCCCCGGTAACAACGGGTTAAAAGATCAAACTTTAGCTTTGAAATGGATTAAAAAAAATATAAAAAATTTCGGAGGTGATCCTAACCGAGTTACTTTATTTGGAGAATCCGCAGGGGGCGTTAGCTCCAATTATCACATGATATCACCGTTAAGTAGGGGTAAGTCACGAAGAACGACCCGAAAATATTGTACATAACCTCAAATATTTCAAAATATCGATGATATTCGAAGGTGATCTACTTTTAGGGTTGTTTTCAAGGGCCATTCTTCAAAGCGGCACGACGTTATGTCCGTGGGGTTTAAGCGAAAACAAAGAAACCGAAAATAATTCCAAAAAATTAGCAGAAGCCTTAAATTGTCCTACCGATTCGAGCGAAAATACGATCGAATGTTTGAGGAAAGTGGACGCGGAAAAATTCGTGGTATTAGATGAAATTTTTAAGGTTAATAATTCAAAAATAAGATATAAGACCTCCGCGGTATATGTGTATTGCACTATTTCAGGTTTGGGATTACGATCCTATGATCCCTTTCAAACCTGTAGTAGAACCAAAAGGTACAAAAGATCCTTTTTTACCAGATCATCCTTTGAATATTATTAAATCAGGTAACAGTATGGACGTTCCTATTATAATTGGGGTAACTTCTGAAGATGGTGGCTTAAAAGCGGCAGGTAAGTCGATTAGCTACAAATATATCTAATAAGTCGTTTTTTATCATATTAATATTAATTTTCTCACGAATAAATACTGAATATTAAATTATATTATTTTGTTTGTGCGTTCTTAACCCTTGCGCCGGACCTGTCTATTGAACTTTAATTTCGGTAATATCATCACGTTGCGTAAAAACTCGTTTTTTATCATATTAATATTAATTTTCTCACGAATAAATACTGAATATTAAATTATATTATTTTGTTTGTGCGTTCTTAACCCTTGCGCCGGACCTGTCTATTGAACTTTAATTTCGGTAATATCATCGCGGTGCGTAAAAACTCGTTTTTTATCATATTAATATTAATTTTCTCACGAATAAATACTGAATATTAAATTATATTATTTTGTTTGTGCGTTCTTAACCCTTGCGCCGGACCTGTCTATTGAACTTTAATTTCGATAATATCATCGCGTTGCGTAAAAACTCGTTTTTTATCATATTAATATTAATTTTCTCACGAATAAATACTGAATATTAAATTATATTATTTTGTTTGTGCGTTCTTAACCCTTGCGCCGGACCTGTCTATTGAACTTTAATTTCGGTAATATCATCGCGTTGCGTAAAAACTCGTTTTTTATCATATTAATATTAATTTTCTCACGAATAAATACTGAATATTAAATTATATTATTTTGTTTGTGCGTTCTTAACCCTTGCGCCGGACCTGTCTATTGAACTTTAATTTCGGTAATATCATCGCGTTGCGTAAAAACTCGTTTTTTATCATATTAATATTAATTTTCTCACGAATAAATACTGAATATTAAATTATATTATTTTGTTTGTGCGTTCTTAATCCTTGCGCCGGACCTGTCTATTGAACTTTAATTTCGGTAATATCATCGCGTTGCGTAAAAAGTCGTTTTTTATCATATTAATATTAATTTTTTCACGAATAAATACTGAATATTAAATTATATTATTTTGTTTGTGCGTTCTTAACCCTTGCGCCGGACCTGTCTATTAAACTTTAATTTCGGTAATATCATCGCGGTGCGTAAAAACTCGTTTTTTATCATATTAATATTAATTTTTTCACGAATAAATACTGAATATTAAATTATATTATTTTGTTTGTGCGTTCTTAATCCTTGCGCCGGACCTGTCTATTGAACTTTAATTTCGGTAATATCATCGCGGTACGTAAAAACTCGTTTTTTATCATATTAATATTAATTTTTTCACGAATAAATACTGAATATTAAATTATATTATTTTGTTTGTGCGTTCTTAATCCTTGCGCCGGACCTGTCTATTGAACTTTAATTTCGGTAATATCATCGCGTTGCGTAAAAAGTCGTTTTTTATCATATTAATATTAATTTTCTCACGAATAAATACTGAATATTAAATTATATTATTTTGTTTGTGCGTTCTTAATCCTTGCGCCGGACCTGTCTATTGAACTTTAATTTCGGTAATATCATCGCGGTGCGTAAAAACTCGTTTTTTATCATATTAATATTAATTTTCTCACGAATAAATACTGAATATTAAATTATATTATTTTGTTTGTGCGTTCTTAATCCTTGCGCCGGACCTGTCTATTGAACTTTAATTTCGGTAATATCATCGCGGTACGTAAAAACTCGTTTTTTATCATATTAATATTAATTTTTTCACGAATAAATACTGAATATTAAATTATATTATTTTGTTTGTGCGTTCTTAATCCTTGCGCCGGACCTGTCTATTGAACTTTAATTTCGGTAATATCATCGCGTTGCGTAAAAAGTCGTTTTTTATCATATTAATATTAATTTTCTCACGAATAAATACTGAATATTAAATTATATTATTTTGTTTGTGCGTTCTTAACCCTTGCGCCGGACCTGTCTATTGAACTTTAATTTCGGTAATATCATCGCGGTGCGTAAAAACTCGTTTTTTATCATATTAATATTAATTTTCTCACGAATAAATACTGAATATTAAATTATATTATTTTGTTTGTGCGTTCTTAACCCTTGCGCCGGACCTGTCTATTGAACTTTAATTTCGGTAATATCATCGCGTTGCGTAAAAACTCGTTTTTTATCATATTAATATTAATTTTTTCACGAATAAATACTGAATATTAAATTATATTATTTTGTTTGTGCGTTCTTAACCCTTGCGCCGGACCTGTCTATTGAACTTTAATTTCGGTAATATCATCGCGGTGCGTAAAAACTCGTTTTTTATCATATTAATATTAATTTTCTCACGAATAAATACTGAATATTAAATTATATTATTTTGTTTGTGCGTTCTTAATCCTTGCGCCGGACCTGTCTATTGAACTTTTATTTCGGTAATATCATCGCGTTGCGTAAAAACTCGTTTTTTATCATATTAATATTAATTTTCTCACGAATAAATACTGAATATTAAATTGTATTATTTTGTTTGTGCGTTCTTAATCCTTGCGCCGGACCTGTCTATTGAATTTTAATTTCGGTAATATCATCGCGTTGCGTAAAAACTCGTTTTTTATCATATTAATATTAATTTTCTCACGAATAAATACTGAATATTAAATTGTATTATTTTGTTTGTGCGTTCTTAATCCTTGCGCCGGACCTGTCTATTGAACTTTAATTTCGGTAATATCATCGCGTTGCGTAAAAACTCGTTTTTTATCATATTAATATTTATTTTCTCACGAATAAATACTGAATATTAAATTATATTATTTTGTTTGTGCGTTCTTAATCCTTGCGCCGGACCTGTCTATTGAACTTTAATTTCGGTAATATCATCGCGTTGCGTAAAAACTCGTTTTTTATCATATTAATATTAATTTTCTCACGAATAAATACTGAATATTAAATTATATTATTTTGTTTGTGCGTTCTTAACCCTTGCGCCGGACCTGTCTATTGAACTTTAATTTCGGTAATATCATCGCGGTGCGTAAAAACTCGTTTTTTATCATATTAATATTAATTTTCTCACGCAAAAATACTGAATATTAAATTGTATTATTTTGTTTGTGCGTTCTTAACCCTTCCGCCGGACCTGTCTATTAAATTTTAATTTCGGTGATGTCATCGCAGCGCGACTGAGATCGATCCTTTTACAACAAAATACCCGCAATATATTCAAAATAATTAGAAATAAATATTTTTTTATCACATAAAATTTTATTACGTTGTTGGTATTCAAATTATTAAATCGTTTGAATGGAAACAAAGTTTATAAACAATGGTGGATACTGTTCAATAGTAGTAGCGCCATCTATTGGACGTTATCTATCACTATGTAAATAAAAGTGAAGAAATCGATTTTAGGTTACAAAAATGGGAATTTGCTTAACGAATTTGCCGAAAGGTTCAACGAACTACTACCGATTTCATTATTCTACGATAGAACCGAAAAAAATCCTGACGCAATTACTGAAAAAATTAAAGAATTCTACTTCTCCGGCAGAAAAATACAGGATAGTTTGAAAGCAATTGTAGATGTGAGTTTTTTCATCAATACCTACGTAATAATATGAAAATAAGAAAATGACTACTAGATGTCGTTAATAATAAACATATTCTATATCTTTTTATTAATAGTAGAAACTTATATTTAAGATTTGTTTTATAATTAACGACATGCGTTCTTCTGGATGGTTTATGATACGATGATGTTGAAAAGACGTTTTTTATCATAATTTAAATTTCAGTTATACACTGACGGGTGGTTTTTCAAATGTTCCGATGACGTCGCAAGACTTCATGTCAAATTTTACAAACAGCCTGTATATTTTTACCTTTTCGGTTATAACGGAAGCGTCAGTTTTTCGAGATTGTTCGGTGGGGGTAATGACCACTTCGGTGAGTTCCCATAATCGCGTTCGTCCTCCGACATTTTTTTTGTTTTACCAAATTTTCTAGGAACTATCCATGCCGATGATTTGCAGTATTTATTCCCCGTGGTAGATGAATTATTTCCTGATGTTATCCCATCAGAAAGTGACAAAAAAATGGCGACGATTTTAACTACTCTTTGGACGAATTTTGCTAAAACAGGGTACGAACTTTATTGAATCGTACTGTATAACCGTCGAAATTTATTTTTTTTTTTTTAATTGTTAGAAATCCTACTCCCGAAATTAACGATTTGATACCAAATAAATGGGAGCCTTATACTTTGGAAAATGAAGAGTATTTTAATATCGATGGCGATTGTTTAGAGACGAGAAAGGGCATTTTTAAACATCGAGCAGTATTTTGGAGAAACCTCATTAACGATCCTATTCAAGATTTTAAAGATGAATTGTAAATAAATATTTTTATACGTGATTCACTTATTTAATTTTTTTTTAAATAAATTAATATTCATATATATATTTTTTTTATTTTTCTCTCTTTATATTCAATTTGAATCCAATTGTATATATTATCGGAATGTTAGTCGTAAAATCTCGGGAACGATCGACTAAAATATTCGTCTTCGTCCTAATAGCAATTACCACGTTATGAACGAATAAAGAACCAAAGGAAGGATCGCCTATAACAGAATTATTATTAAAAGTTGGGAATGAAGCTTAAAAGGGTTTCTAGATACGAGATCGATACGCAACGACAAAATTTTGTCTCAATAAAATGAAAGTCGCATTTACTTAACCTAACATAACGAAACAGAACCTAACGAAACCTAGTTCAACCAAAGCTTATAAGATAAATTCTTAATGGAATAACTCCATCTTTTCTTGTTTTTAAATGAGCACTCTTTCCTTTTATTATTAGTTCTTTGGAAAAAAACTTGAAGCGTGATATAGTGAAGTTTTCTTACTAAATACGGATAAGTTTGTTGAGCTACTGAATAATAGGTGGCGTTCACTTCCTTAATAATCAATTACAAAGAAAAAAAGATAAATTCTTAATGTAATTACTCCATCTTTTCATGTTTTTAAATGAGCACTCTTTTCTTTTCTTCTTAGTTCTTTGTATCAAACTCTAAGTATGATAAAATGAAGTTTTCTTCGTAAAACGAATACGTTTGTTAAGCTACTGAATAATAGGTGTCGCTTATTGAATTATTAATCGGTTACAAGGAAAATTAGTATAATTCCAAATGTGGTAATCCCATCTTTTCAAATTTATACATGAGTAATCTTTCCTTTTATTCTTTGTTCTTTGAAAAAAAAAACTTGAAGCGTGATTTAGTGAAGTTTTCTTACTAAATACGGATAAGTTTGTTGAGCTACTGAATAATAGGTGGCGTTCACTTCCTTAATAATCAATTACAAAGAAAAAAAGATAAATTCTTAATGTAATTACTCCATCTTTTCATGTTTTTAAATGAGCACTCTTTTCTTTTCTTCTTAGTTCTTTGGATCAAACTCTAAGTATGATAAAATGAAGTTTTCTTCGTAAAACGAATAAGTTTGTTAAGCTACTGAATAAAAGGTGTCGCTCATTGAATTATTAATCGGTTACAAGGAAAATTAGTATAATTCCAAATGTGGTAATCCCATCTTTTCAAATTCATACATGAGTAATCTTTCCTTTTATTCTTTGTTCTTTGAAAAAAAAAACTTGAAGCGTGATTTAGTGAAGTTTCCTTACTAAATACGGATAAGTTTGTTAAGCTACTGAATAATAGGTGTCGCTCATTGAATTATTAATCGGTTACAAGGAAAATTAGTATAATTCCAAATGTGGTAATCCCATGTTTTCAAATTCCATGTTTTCAAATTTATACATGAGTACTCTTTCCTTTTATTCTTTGTTCTTTGGAAAAAAACTTGAAGCGTGATATAGTGAAGTTTTCTTACTAAATACGGATAAGTTTGTTGAGCTACTGAATAATAGGTGGCGTTCACTTCCTTAATAATCAATTACAAAGAAAAAAATATAAATTCTTAATGTATAACTCCATCTTTTCATGTTTTTAAATGGGCACTCTTTTTTTTTGTTCTTAGTAGTTTTGAAGAAACCCGAAGTTTTCTTAAAATACAAATATGTTTGTTAGGCTATTGAGTACTAGGTGTCGTTCATGGAATTATTAATCAATCGCTAAGAAAATTAGTATTATTTTAGATTTATTACTTTTTCGAATTCATTTCCACTGGTTTTTCACTCATTGAATACATTTAAGACGTAGATCTTAGAAGATCAAGACGACATAAGCAATTAGCATAAATAATGGTATATTTGGCAATGTTGCAAAAATCAAACCTGGATTTTTTATAATTCAAATTACAAATTATAATTTGAAGTCATCATTCCTCTCGGTATATCGAAATATAAATCGTTAAAATCACTTTACATAAGTGACTGGCAACAAGAAAAGTTTTGTCTTTATAGAAAAATTATCTACGACAAGAGCACTGCATCACTGTCGGATATAAACCAATAAAATAGATTCCAAAGGGAATTATCACTTTTCTTCTGGCTTCTTACGATTGGGGAGAAAGTCCCTGGCAATAAATACTCCATTACATTTGTCAAAAATGGAGGGAATAAGAGTTATTGTGTTGTCATGTTGAGTGATTACCACCATTTTAAACACTAATCAGATAAATATCGAATTATAATGAAACTTCGTTTTTATTTTTTATACGAATACGACATACTAATTTTTATTATTTCAAATTTTGTAACACTAATCCCTCGAAAAAATAAGCTTGAAAACGTATAGCTATAAAAGAAAAAAAATATATTCATCTTTATTGGTTCGAATTCAAAGATTTTTCTTAGATTTGGCAACGCCGCGGTCATGTTTCACGCTCATGTATTCTACGATCTGCTCAGTCGGTTTCGGAAGTTGTATAAGCAGGTGTCGTGAAATTTCGTGTTGCACAAACAATAAATTAATTTAGTGATAAATTTGACTATTATTAATGGATGTATAGTGATTTGTGATGTATTCTTTACAAGGAACAACCAATTTTATAAAAGTAAGTAACGAAATAATATTTTTTATCAGGTTTTAGTTTTGTTTACTTTTTTTTTCCAATTTCGACTGTCAGTTTTTTTTAGGTTAGGTTACACAATTTCGTATTTTCTGTTTGTTTTTCGTCTTATCTACCAGACGCTGTATATCGATACCATTTTTTCACTTTTTAACCGGGTATTCTGGTAATAGATAAGATAAAAGTATGTAGATTTAAGTACTGTACTTTGGTCCGGTTGCTAATACTCGTACTACTTTGATTTGTTAAGGAAATTAACACATAAAAACTATAGTTTTAATTATAGTTATTACGCCAGTCAATAGTAATGCATTGTTCTTGTAAAAGTTTAAGTTTTACGATTAGGAATAATAATAAAAGCAGTTTCAATAATTATTTTTTATTTTAAATTGAAAATTACCGTATTTGAATTGTTGTTTGATTTACAATCACGGTTTTTATCACCTTTTTTACCTGTTTTAACTATGCAGCATGTAAATTTATCTCGTTGACAATCTGAAAAACGTTTTAGAAGACAAAATGTCGGAAAGGTAGATCTAGAAGATGCATACAAAACGCATTTAATATGCACCGGTTGTTGTGTAGGTTTATATATCTTCAACAACAAAGTTAACAACGTCAAATCCTATAAAAAAAATTTGATTATCATCATATTGAAATATATAGGGTGATCAAACTGATTTTATTTACCATAAAACTAATTTTTATCAATTAAAAATCGCGAAGAAACTGTATAAAACAATTTAATCGATTCTATAATCCAATCACGTATCCTGAAATCGACCAATATCCTAATTTAAAAAGAACAATCGGCGATAGAAATTATTTTTAGCTTCCGTCTAGCCGCCAATGAAAAACCAAACACGATTACGTGGGGCAATGACACTGTATGTGGGCTAGGAAGTAAGGAACGGCAAAAGGAAGCGAGAGAAAAGGCGTTACGGAGCCGACAGGTATACAAGGTGGTCAATGAGACCAACAGGAATAATCCGATTCGATTAAATACAGAAATAATGCAACGTAATGATAAGATAAGAAAAAAAAAACGCACGAAATGTGGAAATTAATGAGTTTTCCTCTTGAATCAGTGTATTAATAGTAGTTAGATCGATGGTTACCATAAAACTAACGTCTAAGAACGTTGAAAACCCGGGAAAAAAAAACGGGAAATGCGAGAATTTTGAATGAGCCAACCAGACGTAACAAGCTGGTGTTGGTATATCGGTTCATGTCGAAAATCGTATCATCCAATCGAAACAATTTGTCGAACGCCCCTCGTAACTGCAATATTACGGGCTCACGTACCTGTGGTCGTCTCAAAAACAGCTTGCAGCTGTGGAGCGAGTATTCACGAAATATCAATCGGGAAAATGTGATAAACAACCTGGAAAAACCGAGAGAAAGACGTGAATTTGATATTCAATTTTTACAAGACACCCTGTTATATTGTTTTTTTCCGTTGTTCAGTTTTATAATTCCATTTTAGTACGAACATTACAAATTTTGACAGTGGAAGAATGCCACACTCAAAAAAAAACATCGCAACCGAAAATAATAAATATTTGTATAGTACAGTTTGTTTATAAAACACCCTATATATAGCAAATTGTTTATAAAACACCCTAAACGTTCCTGTTTATGTATAAAACACCCTATATCTTGCAAATTGTTTATAAAACACCTTATATATTACAAATTGTTTATAAAACACCCTATATATTGCAATTTGTATATTGAACACCATATATATTGAAATTTGGTTAAAAAAAACACCCAATACGTTACTGTTTGCGTATAAAACACCCTATATATTGCAATTTGTTTATAAAACATCCTATATATAGCAAATTGTTTATAAAACACCCTATATATTGTAATTTGTATATTGAACACCATATATATTGAAATTTGGTTAAAAAAAACACCCCATACGTTACAGTTTGCGTATAAAACACCCTATATATTGCAATTTGTTTATAAAACACCCTATATATAGCAAATTGTTTATAAAACACCTTAAACGTTCCTGTTTATGTATAAAACACCCTATATCTTGCAAATTGTTTATAAAACACCCTATATATTGCAAATTGTTTATAAAACACCCTATATAATTGCAAATTGTTTATAAAACACCCTATATATTGCAATTTGTATATTGAACACCATATATATTGAAATTTGGTTAGAAAAAACACCCCATACGTTACAGTTTGCGTATAAAACACCCTATATATTGCAAATTGTTTATAAAACACCCTATATATTGCAAATTGTTTATAAAACACCCTATATATTGCAATTTGTATATTGAACACCATATATATTGAAATTTGGTTAGAAAAAACACCCCATACGTTACAGTTTGCGTATAAAACACCCTATATATTGCAATTTGTTTATAAAACACCCTATATGTTGCAGTTTGGTTAAAAAAAAACACCCCATACGTTACAGTTTGCGTATAAAACACCCTATATATTGCAAATTGTTTATAAAAACACCCTATATATTGCAATTTGTATATTGAACACCATATATATTGAAATTTGGTTAGAAAAAACACCCCATACGTTACAGTTTGCGTATAAAACACCCTATATATTGCAATTTGTTTATTAAACACCCTATATGTTGCAGTTTGGTTTAAAAACACCCCACACGTTGCTATTTATGTACAAAAACACCCTATATATTGCAATTTGTTTATCAAACACCCTATATATTGCAGTTTGGTTAAAAAAACACCCCATACGTTACAGTTTGCGTATAAAACACCCTATATATTGCAATTTGTTTATTAAACACCCTATATATTGCAGTTTGGTTTAAAAACACCCTACACGTTGATATTTATGTACAAAACACCCTATATATTGTAATTTGTTTATCAAACACCCTATATATTGCAATTTGATTAAAAAAAAACACCCCATACGTTACAGTTTGTGTATAAAACACCCTATATATTGCAATTTGTTTATCAAACACCCTATATATTGCAGTTTGGTTAAAAAAAACACCCCATACGTTACATTTTGTGTATGAAACACCCTATATATTGCAATTTGATTATCAAACACCCTATATATTGCAATTTGATTAAAAAAAACACCCCATACGTTACATTTTGTGTATGAAACACCCTATATATTGCAATTTGTTTATCAAACACCCTATATATTGCAGTTTGGTTAAAAAAACACCCCATACGTTACAGTTTGTGTATGAAACACCCTATATATTGCAATTTGTTTATCAAACACCCTATATATTGCAATTTGATTAAAAAAAACACCCCATACGTTACAGTTTGTGTATGAAACACCCTATATATTGCAATTTGTTTATCAAACACCCTATATATTGCAGTTTAGTTAAAAAAACACCCCATACGTTACATTTTGTGTATGAAACACCCTATATATTGCAATTTGATTATCAAACACCCTATATATTGCAATTTGATTAAAAAAAACACCCCATACGTTACAGTTTGTGTATAAAACACCCTATATATTGCAATTTGTTTATAAAACATCCTATACGTTGCAGTTCGTTTATTAAACACCCTATACGTTGCATTTTGTTTATCAAACACCCTATATATTGCAGTTTGGTTAAAAAAACACCCCATACGTTACATTTTGTGTATGAAACACCCTATATATTGCAATTTGTTTATCAAACACCCTATATATTCCAGTTTGGTTAAAAAAACACCCCATACGTTACAGTTTGTGTATGAAACACCCTATATATTGCAATTTGTTTATCAAACACCCTATATATTGCAGTTTGGTTAAAAAAACACCCCATACGTTACAGTTTGTGTATGAAACACCCTATATATTGCAATTTGTTTATCAAACACCCTATATATTGCAGTTTGGTTAAAAAAACACCCCATACGTTACATTTTGTGTATGAAACACCCTATATATTGCAATTTGTTTATCAAACACCCTATATATTGCAGTTTAGTTAAAAAAACACCCCATACGTTACATTTTGTGTATGAAACACCCTATATATTGCAATTTGATTATCAAACACCCTATATATTGCAATTTGATTAAAAAAAAACACCCCATACGTTACAGTTTGTGTATAAAACACCCTATATATTGCAATTTGTTTATCAAACACCCTATATATTGCATTTTGGTTAAAAAAACTCTCGATATATTGCTGGGTGATCAGGAAGTAATTGTCGTGGTATTTTTTTTTTGTTTTAGGTGTAATATTATATAAATATCATTTATAAAAATCACTCTGTATATGTTGATATATACCTTAGATTTGTCAACACAGTCACGTCCGCGGCGCTTCAGAGTTGTCGTCGGCATGTACTTTCAATTCCAATGCTGTCAACCGAACTATTAATAAATCAACTTTGATCAAGTTCAACACTCAGTAGAAATTTTCATTATGGTGAAAATTTTTGTACGTATTAGTCGTAGAAGATAAAAAAAATGTTAATTTACCTGAACACCGCCCCATATTTTCTTATTTTTTCTATTCTTAAATTTCGACTAATTACTTGGAGTGCTACAAAGAAAGAATTTTCCATTTACCAAGTTAATCACAGTTGGGGTCGTTTAATTTTCCGGAAAATTTCCTCGACACAAAAGGCCCTTCAAAATTAGGTCAAAAGTACTTTTGTAAGGAAATTGCGCTTTTTCGGTAATTATTACAATACGAGGGGCTCACTATTTGTTTATATTATTTTTGAATAATTTAAATTTCCTTAGTAGATTGAAATATTCTATTTTAAAGTTATAAAAACCAAAAATTACATTCCAGGGATTATCTGTTAGAAAAAAGTGCAAAAAATAAAACTTTTTTTGATGTTTTAATATGGGAATCAATAAATTTTGATCTTTTATTGTGAATAACTCTGTTTCTATGGGAATTACGTCAAAAATGATTATATACTAATTTCAAGGAAATTTCAGTCTCTACATTTTTTGTTTAAGCATTTTTCCCATATCTTTTCTAGTTTTAGATATATTTCGAAAAAAGTGATTTTTAGGTTAGTTTTCAATTATTTTCCACCTCTCAATTTGTTAATTATAATCCAACCCTGATTTCATCGCTGCAACATACCCCTACGAACCATTTAATACAACAAAATCCTCTGCAGAGGAAATGAATCCTATATCAGGGCCATGAAAAATCAACGTAATCCAACAATAAAAATTTCTAACCCGTTTCTTGTAGTGCTTGACGACTTCGTCATTTTATTTAGTTTTCTAAAAACATTTTGGCATTCAAATTATAAAAATTATATTTCAAAGTTGCGATTTCATAATTTTCGTTCTCCCCCGTACATTTTTTGAAAATTTAAGATTATAACAGTTTTTTGTAGTGCAAATCTTCAAATTTTATCTTTTAATCAACATTCGAATGACTAATAAAGGAAATATGACGAATTCATTGAGAAAATTCAGAGGAAATTGAACTTTAGTATTTCCGTAAAGTAAGTAGGCGTTTCCGATTTTTCCACTATGAAATAATTTCATATTTCAGACCTGCGATAAGAAAAAAATCATCATAACTTTTATATTAGTTTTACAAAAACCAAAATATATAATAATTTAACTCACCCTCGTAATTTTAATATGGATTATGTATGGGGCATTTTGATATTTATGTAACTTTTCTTCGGTTTCTTTAATCGTCTTTTCTCGTATACAAAGTGACGAGGGGAAGTTCGAGACCGAATTTTAGTTTAAAAATTAACTCTTGGTCAAATTTTAGTGAAATATACGACGAATTTCATTGTAAAAATGATCAAATTCAAATAAATAAAATAATATTAACAATCTATTCATAAAATTAACAAAAAACCGCTAAAAAATCATGGATGGAACATTTTGATATTTACGTAACTTTTCTTCGGTTTCTTTAATCGTCTTTTCTCGTATACAAAGTGACGAGGGGAAGTTCGAGACCGAATTTTAATTGAAAAATTGACTCGTGGTCAAATTTTAGTGAAATATACGACGAATTTCATTGTAAAAATGATCAAATTCAAATAAATAAAATAATATTAACAATCTTTTCATAAAATTAACAAAAAACCGCTAAAAAATCATGGATGGGACATTTTGATATTTACGTAACTTTTCTTCGGTTTCTTTAATCGTCTTTTCTCGTATACAAAGTGACGAGGGGAAGTTCGAGACCGAATTTTAATTGAAAAATTAACTCTTGGTCAAATTTTAGTGAAATATACGACGAATTTCATTGTAAAAATGATCAAATTCAAATAAATAAAATAATATTAACAATCTTTTCATAAAATTAACAAAAAACCGCTAAAAAATCATGGATGGGACATTTTGATATTTACGTAACTTTTCTTCGGTTTCTTTAATCGTCTTTTCTCGTATACAAAGTGACGAGGGGAAGTTCGAGACCGAATTTTAATTGAAAAATTGACTCGTGGTCAAATTTTAGTGAAATATACGACGAATTTCATTGTAAAAATGATCAAATTCAAATAAATAAAATAATATTAACAATCTTTTCATAAAATTAACAAAAAACCGCTAAAAAATCATGGATGGGACATTTTGATATTTACGTAACTTTTCTTCGGTTTCTTTAATCGTCTTTTCTCGTATACAAAGTGACGAGGGGAAGTTCGAGACCGAATTTTAATTGAAAAATTGACTCGTGGTCAAATTTTAGTGAAATATACGACGAATTTCATTGTAAAAATGATCAAATTCAAATAAATAAAATAATATTAACAATCTATTCATAAAATTAACAAAAAACCGCTAATAAATCATGGATGGGACATTTTGATATTTACGTAACTTTTCTTCGGTTTCTTTAATCGTCTTTTCTCGTATACAAAGTGACGAGGGGAAGTTCGAGACCGAATTTTAATTGAAAAATTGACTCGTGGTCAAATTTTAGTGAAATATACGACGAATTTCATTGTAAAAATGATCAAATTCAAATAAATAAAATAATATTAACAATCTTTTCATAAAATTAACAAAAAACCGCTAAAAAATCATGGATGGGACATTTTGATATTTACGTAACTTTTCTTCGGTTTCTTTAATCGTCTTTTCTCGTATACAAAGTGACGAGGGGAAGTTCGAGACCGAATTTTAATTGAAAAATTAACTCTTGGTCAAATTTTAGTGAAATATACGACGAATTTCATTGTAAAAATGATCAAATTCAAATAAATAAAATAATATTAACAATCTATTCATAAAATTAACAAAAAAGCGCTAAAAAATCATGGGTGGGACATTTTGATATTTACGTAACTTTTCTTCGGTTTCTTTAATCGTCTTTTCTCGTATACAAAGTGACGAGGGGAAGTTCGAGACCGAATTTTAATTGAAAAATTGACTCGTGGTCAAATTTTAGTGAAATATACGAGGAATTTCATTGTAACAGATTCGAATTGGAATAAACAAAAAATATGAACAATCCATTCATGAAATAGGCGCGCCTACGCTTCGTAGGTAGAAAAAATATAAGTCCGAGCATATTGTGTGGGTATGGATCATTGAAAGTACCCGTGGTACCCGTCGGTTGTACTGGTGGTTTTGAAGAATTAAGGCGAGACCGATGGGACGTACACTTACGACCATATGGTCACTAATACGATATACCGAGTGGATCTTCTATTATTGATATTGTTTCAGACGATTTAATCACAAATATACGAGGTTTTATTAAAAATAAAATACAATAAAATTCATTTCAATGTCCGTTTGTGGTACATAGACCGGGATCGATGATTTTTGAAAAAAAAGTAGTAGGACGAAACCTATTAGAAACTAATATAACAAAAAATTAAAGAAAAAATAGTTTACGAACGAAATGAGATGTTGAAATGGTAGGGGGTGAGTTTTTAAGGGTAAAAAACGTTTTAAACTTGAAGTTCTGTTGAAACATTTAATCATTACGTACAACAAGTTAATTAATTAGAGTTAGTTTTTATAGAGCTTCGTAAAAATAGTTTAATGAGCTCAGATCGGGTGATATAGCGGCCCTTTCCACTGCATCCCTTAATCCTATCAATCAATGTGGAAATTGGCCCAATAAAATGAACAAAACAATGAATTAGAAAGCAAGAATCTTTTTTAAACAAAGCGAAGATCGTTCAAGTTGAAGTCGAGGTCATTTTTTTGGGAAATTTTTCGAAAATTTTTCGGAAAAATTATCAGAGGCGATTATTGCAACGTTTGAGCTATAAAAATAGAAAATTTTTTGGTCTGGTCAAATTTTTCCACAAATTTTCAGTAGAAATATAAAACATTCAATTTGTAACAAACATTTAACTATTTTTCTATAATTTTGTCATGAATTACGCTATATAATGATTATTAACAGTATTTAATTCAAATTAATGTAATTTTTTTATTCATTTAAACAATATTCAACGACAAAATGGGTGGGATGCCATCAAATTGTTTCGCTTTATATATTAAAACAAACTTCCGGAACATTCGAATTCTCGAAATCTCTAGATTGTTGTAAATAAATTAAATCAAAACAGTTACAGAAAGGAACACACACATTCCCAAAAAAAAAAAAAAATAAAAAAAAATACCTGGCGCACGAAAGTTCGTAATTTATAACTTTTTTTAATTCTTTATTTATTATATATTTTGATGTGTTTGTGATGTTTCTAAATCGTCTTGATTTTAGGTATCTTCTGATTTAAAATTAGTTTTTTTTATATTTTTAAATCAGAAGTCACCTAAAATCGTTAGTAAATCACTAAAACGTCTTCTAACATCTAGTCCCCTAACTCCGTAAATACCAACAAAATAAAAAAATTCGAAAAACTATTTTTGTTTAAAATTGAAAGCCCTACAATTTTGATTCGAGAATTTTTACGGTTTTTTCGAAATTTAACGTAAAATTTGATTTTTTTTTCTATTTTAAAAATTCCCCAATAAATTCCGAGTAGTATGATTATTATAATAATTATCTACAACAATCACGTAAATTTTTTAAATGATTATAAAATATTATAAACAATTTAGATAAAGTTTATTATTTTTGCACGTTTATATGAGAAAGGCATTTCAATGAACGAAAATTTTCACGAGTTGCAAATATTGTTCAACATATTTTTTTTTTAATATTCACCCAGATTATATACAGGGCGGTCCTACAAAAATAAAACAACCAAAGGAGGTTTTTTTGAGGTTATTTGTGTCCCATTTCCCTCTAAGGGCAGAATCCGCAGTTGTCTCCTTCAGTTATGCCCATCGACGTAGTATTTTAACCACCAATTTCATATAATTTCTGGTCAGACTTCTTAGCTGTTAAAGTTATGAATGTTTTAGATGGTCATAGTCCTGGAGTCCTGACTCCAACTGATTAATCAGCCATTCGTTCGACACAGAAGGGTTCTGGTCCAAAGTCCTTTCCCCACATCAGGGTCAATTTGTCCAACATAGTCCTTTGATTTGTCACTGGTTTCTAATTTATTTTTGATAATCAGTTCGGTATATTTTGATTGAAAATCTCGTTTTATTGCAGATGAATAAATTTTGTGAAAGTATAGATGGCGGGGATGTCGATTCGGATACGGAAGATCCGGAACAATTGCTCAACGAATGGTTGGGAGAACTTGATTCGCTAACGGGGGTAAGTTTTTTTTTTTTTTGTTCTTTCAAATACAAATCGATCGAAGCGAATTAATTTTCGAAATAATGTAACAAACAATGAAAGAAATTAGCCAGTAACATTTCGTGATGAATTTTTCGGTATTTTTTAATAATCGCAACCATGTTTAATTTGAATGTACACCAAATTAAAATTAGTAGAGTGAAAATCTTATATTCCGATATTATTTTTTTATTTATTGTGTAAATATGTTGATATTAAATCGGTTTTGATTGATACGAAAACTGTTTCATTGTCGAAATTCATAAATAGAAATCGAAAATCGACCTCGTAGTAATCGCTGAAAATCGCGCACCCTTATGCTGTTTACCTTCTATCTCTGAAGACGACAACTTGGTAATCGAAACGCGCGTCAAACAATGTTGGTGTAGTTGTAGTTTAAACAGTGTGTTCAGCATAGTATCAAGGAGTCGCAGGAGACTAAAGAATAAACAAATTGGTCGCATGAAGAGCGGGAGAGAATTTTATGGAGTAATGGATCGATGTTTGTGGTTTTTTTGGTTTGTGCGCAAATCAAAGAAAGAAAGGATGTTGCTATTTCATTTTCAGAACAATTAGAGCCTCCACACGGTTGCTGTTTCATTTTCAGAACAATTAGAGACTCCACACTGTTGGTGTTTCATTTTTAGAACAATTAGAGGCTCTACACGGTTGCTATTTCATTTTTAGAACAATTAGAGGCTCCACACAGTTGCTGTTTCATTTTTAGAACAATTAGAGACTCCACACTGTTGGTGTTTCATTTTTAGAACAATCAGAGGCTCCACACAGTTGCTGTTTCATTTTCAGAACAATTAGAGACTCCACACTGTTGGTGTTTCATTTTTAGAACAATTAGAGGCTCTACACGGTTGCTGTTTCATTTTTAGAACAATTAGAGGCTCCACACAGTTGCTGTTTCATTTTTAGAACAATTAGAGACTTCACACAGTTGCTGTTGCATTTTTAGAACAATTAGAGACTCCACACTGTTGCTGTTTCATTTTTTAGAACAGTTAGAGACTCCACACGGTTGCTGTTTCATTTTTAGAACAATTAGAGGCTCCACACAGTTGCTGTTTCATTTTTAGAACAATTAGAGACTTCACACAGTTGCTGTTGCATTTTTAGAACAATTAGAGACTCCACACTGTTGCTGTTTCATTTTTTAGAACAGTTAGAGACTCCACACGGTTGCTGTTTCATTTTTAGAACAATTAGAGGCCCCACACAGTTGCTGTTTCATTTTTAGAACAATTAGAGACTTCACACAGTTGCTGTTGCATTTTTAGAACAATTAGAGACTCCACACTGTTGCTGTTACATTTTTTAGAACAGTTAGAGACTCCACACGGTTGCTGTTTCATTTTTTAGAACAATTAGAGGCTCCACACAGTTGCTGTTTCATTTTTAGAACAATTAGAGACTTCACACGGTTGCTGTTTCATTTTTTAGAACAGTTAGAGACTCCACACGGTTGCTGTTTCATTTTTATAACAATTAGAGGCTCCACACAGTTGCTGTTTCATTTTTTAGAACAGTTAGAGACTCCACACGGTTGCTGTTTCATTTTTAGAACAATTAGAGGCCCCACACAGTTGCTGTTTCATTTTTAGAACAATTAGAGACTTCACACAGTTGCTGTTTCATTTTTAGAACAATTAGAGACTCCACACTGTTGGTGTTTCATTTTTACAACAATCAGAGGCTCCACACAGTTGCTGTTTCATTTTCAGAACAATTAGAGACTCCACACTGTTGGTGTTTCATTTTTAGAACAATTAGAGACTTCACACAGTTGCTGTTGCATTTTTAGAACAATTAGAGACTCCACACTGTTGCTGTTTCATTTTTTAGAACAGTTAGAGACTCCACACGGTTGCTGTTTCATTTTTAGAACAATTAGAGGCCCCACACAGTTGCTGTTTCATTTTTAGAACAATTAGAGACTTCACACAGTTGCTGTTTCATTTTTAGAACAATTAGAGACTCCACACTGTTGCTGTTTCATTTTTTAGAACAGTTAGAGACTCCACATGGTTGCTGTTTCATTTTTAGAACAATTAGAGGCTCCACACAGTTGCTGTTTCATTTTTAGAACAATTAGAGACTTCACACAGTTGCTGTTGCATTTTTAGAACAATTAGAGACTCCACACTGTTGCTGTTTCATTTTTTAGAACAGTTAGAGACTCCACACGGTTGCTGTTTCATTTTTTAGAACAATTAGAGGCTCCACACAGTTGCTGTTTCATTTTTAGAACAATTAGAGACTTCACACAGTTGCTGTTTCATTTTTAGAACAATTAGAGACTTCACACAGTTGCTGTTGCATTTTTAGAACAATTAGAGACTCCACACTGTTGCTGTTTCATTTTTTAGAACAGTTAGAGACTCCACACGGTTGCTGTTTCATTTTTAGAACAATTAGAGGCCCCACACAGTTGCTGTTTCATTTTTAGAACAATTAGAGACTTCACACAGTTGCTGTTTCATTTTTAGAACAATTAGAGACTCCACACTGTTGCTGTTTCATTTTTTAGAACAGTTAGAGACTCCACATGGTTGCTGTTTCATTTTTAGAACAATTAGAGGCTCCACACAGTTGCTGTTTCATTTTTAGAACAATTAGAGACTTCACACAGTTGCTGTTGCATTTTTAGAACAATTAGAGACTCCACACTGTTGCTGTTTCATTTTTTAGAACAGTTAGAGACTCCACACGGTTGCTGTTTCATTTTTTAGAACAATTAGAGGCTCCACACAGTTGCTGTTTCATTTTTAGAACAATTAGAGACTTCACACAGTTGCTGTTGCATTTTTAGAACAATTAGAGACTCCACACTGTTGCTGTTTCATTTTTTAGAACAGTTAGAGACTCCACACGGTTGCTGTTTCATTTTTAGAACAATTAGAGGCTCCACACAGTTGCTGTTTCATTTTTAGAACAATTAGAGACTTCACACAGTTGCTGTTGCATTTTTAGAACAATTAGAGACTCCACACTGTTGCTGTTTCATTTTTTAGAACAGTTAGAGACTCCACACGGTTGCTGTTTCATTTTTAGAACAATTAGAGACTCTACACGGTTGCTGTTTCATTTTTAATAAAGTTAACGACTCCGCGTGAATCAACGTGCACTTTGAACGTTTATAAGAAAAATTTTCAACAAAACTGCATCGTAAATTTGCTTAGAAAAAATTTTTCGTGCCCGAAGGGATTCATTTATTTTTTTATCTCCGCCATACAGAAATTGAAATCGTCTAAAAAAGGAAAACAGTTATTTTTTTTTTTTTTTCATATGTAATACATCATCTCACACAAAAGACCGATGTACCCGTCCGTATACCAAATAAGGCACAATATGATCTTTTGAATTTTTTTTGAACCGTTATTTTATAACAATACGCCTAGTAATGATGATCAAAGTGAAATTATACCAGGTTGTTCGAAATAATTGTCGAAATAACATCGACAAATTCCGCAAACAAAACTTGGAGTACTTGGGAGGTTTTTTCGTGCTCGCCTTGTATATATTGGAATAATGTTATCACCAGGCTGCCTACAATGCGCTTCGCTAATGTGACTTTCCACTATTTTATCTTATCGATTTTATCAGCATAATGTGAACAAGTACGAAGCATTCGCAGCGCTTCGCGAAGCGGATAATGGAAATCCATAACTATTAAAAAAGAAGAAGATAATGTATGCGTCGGGTATTTGGAAGAAAAAAAAAAATGTCGTTTTATCGAAATTTTCAATCTCGCTGCGATTATTATAAAAATCGAGGCGCCGAACCGCTACACTGATAAACAAATTTTCTTACTTTCCGCTAGAAAATAAATCCAATTAAATCCACATAAATCCAAAAAGTGACATTATTTAAGTGAAGCTACTTTCAAAACAACGAATTCAAAACAATTCTGAGCATCGGGATGAACAAAAAAATATTGTACAAGCTCAGCAATGACTCAAAAATGTACGCTCCGTCGAAAAGAACAATGGTGAACGTTCTGGTCGTCCATTTGAGGTTGCTGCTCCAGAAAACACCAAAATTGGAGATAACCGAAGACATCACTTCAATCCGGTATCAAAACGCAGCTGGTGAACCACGTCCAAAGGCACAGCAGTCAGCTGGGGAGGTTGTAGCTTCAGTATTTTGGGGTGCGTTCATAACTGGTTCAACAAGACAATACACCGATTAAATTACACTTCGAATTGCTTCCTTATCCACCGTATAGTTCAGATCTTGCCCCCAGTTACTACTGATCTTGAAAAAATGCTAACCGGTAAGAATTTTAGCTCAAACGAAAAAGCAATTGATGAAACTTGAACCTATTTTGAGGCAAAAGGCAGTGTTTTGCAGGAACTTAACACTGCCGAAGGCCTTTTCGCGCTCTTCGTTTACCTACGATGAATAATCAAGGAAATTTACGAAAACCTCGTATAAAAAAATCTATTCATGCGTATACGAGTAGGTGAAATGAATTGTTTCTCAACACATGAGTAGACAGTTGAATGAAGGGCACTTTGCGTCCCTTTTATTTTATAATATGTAAACAAGAGGGCACGGAGGGTTTCATCACACACTTTTACATCTTTCAAGGGCCGAACGAAAAGGCGAATGCGGTATTTTACAGGGTACGACAACGTAAAACGGCGGAGTTCGAAAAAAAGTATCGGTTGCTCGAAAAATCCAGAATTTTTCAGAAAACTACACATTTGATCCGGAAATTAACAAGATTTTTGGAAATTTCGGAAAAAAATACACGGTATTAAATGATTTTACGCGTATTTTTACTATAAAAAAGTATTTTCAGAAATTTTGAAAAAAAATTTGACTTGCTTGTATAAAAAATCCCGTATTTCCCGACTCGTTCAAGATATTGATTTATTTTTGACATAAATCAATAGAGAAAACATGTGTCTAAGTGACTGTTTACATTAAATTCCATCAGATTCATATTAGTAAGAAATATACAGGGTGAAAGTTGAAATAAATTTTTTTCGAAAAATAACACTTAATGAATCAATAGTGGCTACATTTGTGCAAATGGCAACGTTGTAATAAAAAGAAAAGCGGAAAACGAACTTCTGTTATAGGAAAAATACAACAGCTCGATCGTAATTATACAAAGCGACTCATATTAACATAAAATTCTATGAATCCGGTTCTGTTTATTCGATTTCGTTATTTGAACGCGTCATTTTTTACCATCTCTCGTATATCTTAACATATTTTATTAATTTTAGCGTGAATCACGATTTTTTTTTTCGTAAAAATTGTATGACGTTCCATCTAAAAATATTTCCCGGAATTGTGGGTCGGTTAGAAAGATAAACACAATCGTTTAAATTTAGAATATTTGTAAACATATTTGAATTTTCTTACGAATTGAGGTAGTGCCACGACAAACGTACACCTTAGAGCACCTTAATAAAAAAAAAACAGGATCCAAAATGAGAATTTTTTTTGTTATAATCGTTTCAAATCTGCACAGATCGGTGTCCAGGAGAGTTTGAAATGATACAAAAGTGTCTAGGAAGTTTCCTATCGCTTGAAAAACATTTTTCGACGTCCCAGAAGTCGAAAACAGTGTTCGAGAAGCTTCCTTAACAATAAAAACGACCTAAGAATATTCCAATCTAACTTCAAGATCCCCAAAAGTATTGCGAAATAACTGAATTCATTATTTTGAAAAAAAAATTATTAAACATAAAAATAATTAACTAAGGCTTGATTCGCAAGTCTTTTGGTGTCACCACGTCCACTTTTTTCACCAGATTTAGCACCGAGTGAGTCCAGATTACAAAGAAAACATTTTGACAATATTCTTAGCATTTGGAAGACTGCGACTGAGCAAATAAAAGGTATTCCAAAATAAGGAAACCTCGAAGTCATAGAAACAACGTTGGGAAAGCAGTTTTGATAAGCAAATGCAGTATTTCGAAAGATATTAGTTCAAATTTGATACTACTTTTCAATTATTATGCAGCTGTGTTGATTCGCAAATCTTTCGGTGTTTCCACGTCCTCTTTATTCGCCAGATTTAGCACCGTGTGAGTCCTGGTTACAAAGGAAACTGCGACTGAGCAAATAAAAGGTATTCCAAAATAAGGAAACCTCGAAGTCACGAAAACAACGTTGTAAAAGCAGTTTTGATAACCAAATGTGATTTTTTTGAAAGATATAGGTTCAAATTTGATGTTGGATGATCCATTTTCTCTTGTTTGGTAATTTTAGGTTATATTTTTATAAAAATGGAAATTATAATAAAAAATTAAATGTAATTTCTACTAACATCGTTATTAGCTTTTGTTATAAACCTAGAATCATCACATAGCATCCGGGAAATTATTTATATACATACCTGTATAAAGGATGTCCTTAAATTAGAATATTAAGAAATATTACTACGAGATGTTTGTTCAGAATTTCACATTTACGAGCTGGCAACACCGCTTTATTTAACAATACATTCAACAAATAATAGTTTCTTTTTGTTTGGGTCGGTTTTCTGGATAAATTTGTATAAAAATTTCATTTATAAAAATCTTACGTTGAATTATTTTCTTTTTGTCAGAATTTTTTCTATAGAGAAATATCAAACCCTTACCAACCTGTCAATACCTTGAAGGCGTTATCGGATCTTGTAGAGCTCCCTCATTTTTCTTCTGATCACAATACGAGCAGGAACAAATGCTTTTGACAGCTTCCGGTTGTGAAATTAATTTGGAAAAATATAATTTCTTCATATTATATATACAGAAAAATTGACAACAATGTAAATATATAAAAATGAATTCAGTGATATTAGAACTTACACTGTAATATTTTATCATAAAATCTATTTAAATACCCAATAAGTTCAAACCCATTGTAATTCAAATGAATACTTCAAATTTACGGATATTTTTAACTAAGCGGCAACGTTGCTAAATATATATTATTTAGTAGTAGGCTAATCGGTGGCAGCACGAGTCGGTTGTAAAATTTAAATTAAGCGTTCTGTACTGTCAACATTAGTTGATTCGACTATTCATATATAGATGGCGAGACATTTAAATTACGAAATGAAAAAATCAATTTTACAAATTATATATGAAATTTTAGTACGTATATGGTTATCAACATTTTTTTAATGATAAAATTGAATTAATTAAGGAAAATCTACTTTAAAAATTAAATTATAAATTCCGTCCAGGGCCGGTTTAGCTTAAATTTGTGAATTATAATTAAGTGAAAGTAACGAGATGGAAATAATTTAGAATTTCTTAGATATTTCAGGATATCGACTCGCGGTTCTCGCTATTTTAATGTTAATTTAATTCACTTCTAAAAGATTTTTTTGAATTTTTATTATTCCATTCAAATTTGTTAACAAAAATCACAATTTCTGAAATATATGAAACAACGCCTTGTGGCATTCACGTTGCTAATTAAATTACTCACAATTTATATATTTTGTAATGCTGAACAAAAGTCCTTTCAAACAACATCAAGTTTATTAAAATCGGATAAGCAGAACCGGACTTACAAGCATTTGTTCGCAACAAAGTTCCCACTCTCCCCCACAGTTCATTTAAAGAGATAGACTTAAAGTTGAACAATGAAAAATGTGCAGAATTTGTTGTAGATTTCGATTATCGTATACAAATTGCCGAGTAATCGAGTAAATTTTGAAAAAAATTTATAATATAATTTTATTTTTTTAATTGTACACCCGGTGTATAGTTATAAAATAATTTAGAATTTCTTAGATATTTTAGGACATCACAATTTATATATTTTGTAATGCTGAACAAAAGTCCTTTCAAACAACATCAAGTTTATTAAAATCGGATAAGCAGAACCGGTCTTACAAGCATTTGTTCGCAACAAAGTTCCCACTCTCCCCCACCGTTCATTTGAAGAAGTAGACTTAAAGTTGAACAATGAAAAATGTGCAAAATTTGTTGTAGATTTCGATTATCGTATACAAATTGCCGAGTAATCGAGTAAATTTTGAAAAAAAATTATAATATAATTTTATTTTTTTAATTGTACACCCGGTGTATAATTATACAATAATTTAGAATTTCTTAGATATTTCAGGATATCACAATTTATATATTTTGTAATGCTGAACAAAAGTCCTTTCAAACAACATCAAGTTTATTAAAATCGGATAAGCAGAACCGGACTTACAAGCATTTGTTCGCAACAAAGTTCCCACTCTCCCCCACAGTTTCGATTATCGTATACAAATTGCCGAGTAATCGAGTAAATTTTGAAAAAAATTTATAATATAATTTTATTTTTTTAATTGTACACCCGGTGTATAGTTATAAAATAATTTAGAATTTCTTAGATATTTCAGGATATCACAATTTATATATTTTGTAATGCTGAACAAAAGTCCTTTCAAACAACATCAAGTTTATTAAAATCGGATAAGCAGAACCGGACTTACAAGCATTTGTTCGCAACAAAGTTCCCACTCTCCCCCACAGTTTCGATTATCGTATACAAATTGCCGAGTAATCGAGTAAATTTTGAAAAAAATTTATAATATAATTTTATTTTTTTAATTGTACACCCGGTGTATAGTTATAAAATAATTTAGAATTTCTTAGATATTTCAGGATATCACAATTTATATATTTTGTAATGCTGAACAAAAGTCCTTTCAAACAACATCAAGTTTATTAAAATCGGATAAGCAGAACCGGACTTACAAGCATTTGTTCGCAACAAAGTTCCCACTCTCCCCCACAGTTTCGATTATCGTATACAAATTGCCGAGTAATCGAGTAAATTTTGAAAAAAATTTATAATATAATTTTATTTTTTTAATTGTACACCCGGTGTATAGTTATAAAATAATTTAGAATTTCTTAGATATTTCAGGATATCACAATTTATATATTTTGTAATGCTGAACAAAAGTCGTTTCGAACAACATCAAGTTTATTAAAATCGGATAAGCAGAACCGGACTTACAAGCATTTGTTCGCAACAAAGTTCCCACTCTCCCCCACAGTTCATTTAAAGAGATAGACTTAAAGTTGAACAATGAAAAATGTGCAGAATTTGTTGTAGATTTCGATTATCGTATACAAATTGCCTAGTAATTGGGTAAATTTTGAAAAAAATTTATAATATAATTTTATTTTATTAATTGTACACCCGGTGTATAGTTATAAAATAATTTAGAATTTCTCAGATATTTCAGGATATCACAATTTATATATTTTGTAATGCTGAACAAAAGTCCTTTCAAACAACATCAAGTTTATCAAAATCGGATAAGCAGAACCGGACTTACAAGCATTTGTCCGCAACAAAGTTCCCACTCTCCCCCACCGTTCATTTAAAGAGATAGACTTAAAGTTGCACAATGAAAAATGTGCAGAATTTGTTGTAGATTTCGATTATCGTATACAAATTGCCGAGTAATCGAGTAAATTTTGAAAAAAATTTATAATATAATTTTATTTTATTAATTGTACACCCGGTGTATAGTTATAAAATAATTTAGAATTTCTTAGATATTTCAGGATATCACAATTTATATATTTTGTAATGCTGAACAAAAGTCCTTTCAAACAACATCAAGTTTATTAAAATCGGCTAAGCAGAACCGGACTTACAAGCATTTGTTCGCAACAAAGTTCCCACTCTCCCCCACAGTCCATTTAAAGAGATAGACTTAAAGTTGAACAATGAAAAATGTGCAGAATTTGTTGTAGATTTCGATTATCGTATACAAATTGCCGAGTAATCGAGTAAATTTTGAAAAAAATTTATAATATAATTTTATTTTTTTAATTGTACACCCGGTGTATAGTTATAAAATAATTTAGAATTTCTTAGATATTTCAGGATATCACAATTTATATATTTTGTAATGCTGAACAAAAGTCCTTTCAAACAACATCAAGTTTATTAAAATCGGATAAGCAGAACCGGACTTACAAGCATTTGTTCGCAACAAAGTTCCCACTCTCCCCCACAGTTTCGATTATCGTATACAAATTGCCGAGTAATCGAGTAAATTTTGAAAAAAATTTATAATATAATTTTATTTTTTTAATTGTACACCCGGTGTATAGTTATAAAATAATTTAGAATTTCTTAGATATTTCAGGATATCACAATTTATATATTTTGTAATGCTGAACAAAAGTCGTTTCGAACAACATCAAGTTTATTAAAATCGGATAAGCAGAACCGGACTTACAAGCATTTGTTCGCAACAAAGTTCCCACTCTCCCCCACAGTTCATTTAAAGAGATAGACTTAAAGTTGAACAATGAAAAATGTGCAGAATTTGTTGTAGATTTCGATTATCGTATACAAATTGCCTAGTAATTGGGTAAATTTTGAAAAAAATTTATAATATAATTTTATTTTATTAATTGTACACCCGGTGTATAGTTATAAAATAATTTAGAATTTCTCAGATATTTCAGGATATCACAATTTATATATTTTGTAATGCTGAACAAAAGTCCTTTCAAACAACATCAAGTTTATCAAAATCGGATAAGCAGAACCGGACTTACAAGCATTTGTCCGCAACAAAGTTCCCACTCTCCCCCACCGTTCATTTAAAGAGATAGACTTAAAGTTGCACAATGAAAAATGTGCAGAATTTGTTGTAGATTTCGATTATCGTATACAAATTGCCGAGTAATCGAGTAAATTTTGAAAAAAATTTATAATATAATTTTATTTTATTAATTGTACACCCGGTGTATAGTTATAAAATAATTTAGAATTTCTTAGATATTTCAGGATATCACAATTTATATATTTTGTAATGCTGAACAAAAGTCCTTTCAAACAACATCAAGTTTATTAAAATCGGCTAAGCAGAACCGGACTTACAAGCATTTGTTCCCAACAAAGTTCCCACTCTCCCCCACAGTTCATTTAAAGAGATAGACTTAAAGTTGAACAATGAAAAATGTGCAGAATTTGTTGTAGATTTCGATTATCGTATACAAATTGCCGAGTAATCGAGTAAATTTTGAAAAAAATTTATAATATAATTTTATTTTTTTAATTGTACACCCGGTGTATAATTATACAATAATTTAGAATTTCTTAGATATTTCAGGATATCACAATTTATATATTTTGTAATGCTGAACAAAAGTCCTTTCAAACAACATCAAGTTTATTAAAATCGGATAAGCAGAACCGGACTTACAAGCATTTGTTCGCAACAAAGTTCCCACTCTCCCCCACAGTTTCGATTATCGTATACAAATTGCCGAGTAATCGAGTAAATTTTGAAAAAAATTTATAATATAATTTTATTTTTTTAATTGTACACCCGGTGTATAGTTATAAAATAATTTAGAATTTCTTAGATATTTCAGGATATCACAATTTATATATTTTGTAATGCTGAACAAAAGTCCTTTCAAACAACATCAAGTTTATTAAAATCGGATAAGCAGAACCGGACTTACAAGCATTTGTTCGCAACAAAGTTCCCACTCTCCCCCACAGTTTCGATTATCGTATACAAATTGCCGAGTAATCGAGTAAATTTTGAAAAAAATTTATAATATAATTTTATTTTTTTAATTGTACACCCGGTGTATAGTTATAAAATAATTTAGAATTTCTTAGATATTTCAGGATATCACAATTTATATATTTTGTAATGCTGAACAAAAGTCCTTTCAAACAACATCAAGTTTATTAAAATCGGATAAGCAGAACCGGACTTACAAGCATTTGTTCGCAACAAAGTTCCCACTCTCCCCCACAGTTTCGATTATCGTATACAAATTGCCGAGTAATCGAGTAAATTTTGAAAAAAATTTATAATATAATTTTATTTTTTTAATTGTACACCCGGTGTATAGTTATAAAATAATTTAGAATTTCTCAGATATTTCAGGATATCACAATTTATATATTTTGTAATGCTGAACAAAAGTCCTTTCAAACAACATCAAGTTTATTAAAATCGGATAAGCAGAACCGGACTTACAAGCATTTGTTCGCAACAAAGTTCCCACTCTCCCCCACAGTTTCGATTATCGTATACAAATTGCCGAGTAATCGAGTAAATTTTGAAAAAAATTTATAATATAATTTTATTTTTTTAATTGTACACCCGGTGTATAGTTATAAAATAATTTAGAATTTCTTAGATATTTCAGGATATCACAATTTATATATTTTGTAATGCTGAACAAAAGTCCTTTCAAACAACATCAAGTTTATTAAAATCGGATAAGCAGAACCGGACTTACAAGCATTTGTTCGCAACAAAGTTCCCACTCTCCCCCACAGTTTCGATTATCGTATACAAATTGCCGAGTAATCGAGTAAATTTTGAAAAAAATTTATAATATAATTTTATTTTTTTAATTGTACACCCGGTGTATAGTTATAAAATAATTTAGAATTTCTCAGATATTTCAGGATATCACAATTTATATATTTTGTAATGCTGAACAAAAGTCCTTTCAAACAACATCAAGTTTATTAAAATCGGATAAGCAGAACCGGACTTACAAGCATTTGTTCGCAACAAAGTTCCCACTCTCCCCCACAGTTTCGATTATCGTATACAAATTGCCGAGTAATCGAGTAAATTTTGAAAAAAATTTATAATATAATTTTATTTTTTTAATTGTACACCCGGTGTATAGTTATAAAATAATTTAGAATTTCTTAGATATTTCAGGATATCACAATTTATATATTTTGTAATGCTGAACAAAAGTCCTTTCAAACAACATCAAGTTTATTAAAATCGGATAAGCAGAACCGGACTTACAAGCATTTGTTCGCAACAAAGTTCCCACTCTCCCCCACAGTTTCGATTATCGTATACAAATTGCCGAGTAATCGAGTAAATTTTGAAAAAAATTTATAATATAATTTTATTTTTTTAATTGTACACCCGGTGTATAGTTATAAAATAATTTAGAATTTCTCAGATATTTCAGGATATCACAATTTATATATTTTGTAATGCTGAACAAAAGTCGTTTCGAACAACATCAAGTTTATTAAAATCGGATAAGCAGAACCGGACTTACAAGCATTTGTTCGCAACAAAGTTCCCACTCTCCCCCACAGTTCATTTAAAGAGATAGACTTAAAGTTGAACAATGAAAAATGTGCAGAATTTGTTGTAGATTTCGATTATCGTATACAAATTGCCTAGTAATTGGGTAAATTTTGAAAAAAATTTATAATATAATTTTATTTTATTAATTGTACACCCGGTGTATAGTTATAAAATAATTTAGAATTTCTCAGATATTTCAGGATATCACAATTTATATATTTTGTAATGCTGAACAAAAGTCCTTTCAAACAACATCAAGTTTATCAAAATCGGATAAGCAGAACCGGACTTACAAGCATTTGTCCGCAACAAAGTTCATACTCTCCCCCACCGTTCATTTAAAGAGATAGACTTAAAGTTGCACAATGAAAAATGTGCAGAATTTGTTGTAGATTTCGATTATCGTATACAAATTGCCGAGTAATCGAGTAAATTTTGAAAAAAATTTATAATATAATTTTATTTTATTAATTGTACACCCGGTGTATAGTTATAAAATAATTTAGAATTTCTTAGATGTTTCAGGATATCACAATTTATATATTTTGTAATGCTGAACAAAAGTCCTTTCAAACAACATCAAGTTTATTAAAATCGGCTAAGCAGAACCGGACTTACAAGCATTTGTTCGCAACAAAGTTCCCACTCTCCCCCACAGTCCATTTAAAGAGATAGACTTAAAGTTGAACAATGAAAAATGTGCAGAATTTGTTGTAGATTTCGATTATCGTATACAAATTGCCGAGTAATCGAGTAAATTTTGAAAAAAATTTATAATATAATTTTATTTTTTTAATTGTACACCCGGTGTATAGTTATAAAATAATTTAGAATTTCTTAGATATTTCAGGATATCACAATTTATATATTTTGTAATGCTGAACAAAAGTCCTTTCAAACAACATCAAGTTTATTAAAATCGGATAAGCAGAACCGGACTTACAAGCATTTGTTCGCAACAAAGTTCCCACTCTCCCCCACAGTTTCGATTATCGTATACAAATTGCCGAGTAATCGAGTAAATTTTGAAAAAAATTTATAATATAATTTTATTTTTTTAATTGTACACCCGGTGTATAGTTATAAAATAATTTAGAATTTCTTAGATATTTCAGGATATCACAATTTATATATTTTGTAATGCTGAACAAAAGTCCTTTCAAACAACATCAAGTTTATTAAAATCGGATAAGCAGAACCGGACTTACAAGCATTTGTCCGCAACAAAGTTCCCACTCTCCCCCACAGTTCATTTAAAGAGATAGACTTAAAGTTGAACAATGAAAAATGTGCAGAATTTGTTGTAGATTTCGATTATCGTATACAAATTGCCTAGTAATTGGGTAAATTTTGAAAAAAATTTATAATATAATTTTATTTTATTAATTGTACACCCGGTGTATAGTTATAAAATAATTTAGAATTTCTCAGATATTTCAGGATATCACAATTTATATATTTTGTAATGCTGAACAAAAGTCCTTTCAAACAACATCAAGTTTATCAAAATCGGATAAGCAGAACCGGACTTACAAGCATTTGTCCGCAACAAAGTTCCCACTCTCCCCCACCGTTCATTTAAAGAGATAGACTTAAAGTTGCACAATGAAAAATGTGCAGAATTTGTTGTAGATTTCGATTATCGTATACAAATTGCCGAGTAATCGAGTAAATTTTGAAAAAAATTTATAATATAATTTTATTTTATTAATTGTACACCCGGTGTATAGTTATAAAATAATTTAGAATTTCTTAGATATTTCAGGATATCACAATTTATATATTTTGTAATGCTGAACAAAAGTCCTTTCAAACAACATCAAGTTTATTAAAATCGGCTAAGCAGAACCGGACTTACAAGCATTTGTTCGCAACAAAGTTCCCACTCTCCCCCACCGTTCATTTAAAGAGATAGACTTAAAGTTGCACAATGAAAAATGTGCAGAATTTGTTGTAGATTTCGATTATCGTATACAAATTGCCGAGTAATCGAGTAAATTTTGAAAAAAATTTATAATATAATTTTATTTTTTTAATTGTACACCCGGTGTATAGTTATAAAATAATTTAGAATTTCTTAGATATTTCAGGATATCACAATTTATATATTTTGTAATGCTGAACAAAAGTCCTTTCAAACAACATCAAGTTTATTAAAATCGGATAAGCAGAACCGGACTTACAAGCATTTGTTCGCAACAAAGTTCCCACTCTCCCCCACCGTTCATTTGAAGAAGTAGACTTAAAGTTGAACAATGAAAAATGTGCAAAATTTGTTGTAGATTTCGATTATCGTATACAAATTGCCGAGTAATCGAGTAAATTTTGAAAAAAATTGATTTTTCAATTTTGTACGGCCGTTTTTATTATGAAAAATAAGCTTTTTAATTTTATTTTTTTAGTTGCACACCCGTTGTATAGTTATAAAATAATTTAGAAGAATCTACATCGAAAATCATTCACAACTTCCTTCCAGGTCCGGCTTTACGCAAATCGTATATATAAATAGAAAGTAATCAATAAAATTTTGTATGTCGTGCTTCATAGTAAGGTTTATCTTGATTCCGGTTTACAAATTTATACATAGCATTGTCATTTTAATCTCCAATCGATAATTTATTAGCAAATCACCGAACAGAATAAAATTATAATATCGAGTTTCTTGTATAAAATGCTTTCTCTTCATAAATCAACCGTAACAGATAACGAATTAAGTATTGTTAGGTATTACATCAACAATACGTTTATATGTCATAATTTACGGTCGGGTGAACGTGGTTAATAAGAAATTACACATTTCAAACATTGTTTCAATCACATAAATAATTTTCAATACGAAAATTTCTATTAAACGAACTTTTAAGTAATAAAATACATACAGCGAAAAATCAAACTTGGTCTCGCTTGGATTCGTCTAAATATGAAACCACGAGCAAGTAGAATGATACAGGTATATAGGTTTTTCCTAAAAAGTATATTGGAGGATGGATTAACCAGTTTTAAACGAAACGTCACTAAATTGGGGTTGGATTGGGGTTCTGCTGGTGCCTGTTGACTTCATAGATGGATAGCCGTTTCGGTGGCCAGTTTCAGTAAGAATTTGCGGCGTTGTGGCGTAGAAAAATTTGTTTAGTCGTAACCAGATCTTGTGTCCGTGTGTAATGTCTCTTAGGAGGTCGAAATGCCGGCGAAGAAAACTCCTACGTCTTCGCGGGGATGTCCACGACGACCGAGGGCGAGATTTTTGTCGTTGGTCATTTTGGTGGTACTTTGAACCCCATATAGAAGCTCTCATGAAGATGGGAAGGGATCTGAAGATCTTAAAGTGACGGCAGAGCAAAATAAGGAGTATGGATTTGATATAAAGTCCAGGAGATTCGATACCTTGGAGTAACAGTAAAAAACGAAGGAGGTGAAACCGATAAAAGACTGGCGAGCGGGAACAAAACCTTTGGAGCCCTAGGAAGGAGAAGATTTGGAAAGAATGGGATTAGAGAAGTGGCGTGAAGCGACCGAGAACAAAATTGTATGGAGGAAAGCAGTAGAACGGCTCCAAGGCCTGGATGGAAACTGAAATCCGATCGATAATTACCATGTTTTTGTATACGAGTATAACAATGTTTATATCTTTTGAATTTATAGAAACAATGATGGTTTTTATTTCAAATATCACTTCCGTTATTCATCATCGCGATGTAGTAGGAATTAATAAAACCAAACATGGAAATCTATTCTCTACCGACTTGTTTTAAGATTCACTCAACGTTTCAGTTTACTTCCTTTCCTATTCGGAGACAGATATGAAACTCGCTTCGTATTTACGATAAAAACAATTGTAATTTATAAATTGTTTTTGAAAATATTCCAATCGAGGTACCTCCAAAACATGTCATTCCAACGCATCAACCGCTATTTGTGCGGTAGCGTTGTGATTTTTTTATAAAATCGAAAAAAACTCCGATTGAGTACTAGAAATTGTTTCAAGAGGCTTATAGAGACAATTCTCTATCTATAGCACGCGTTTTTGAGTTGTATAGGCGCCCAGGTCGTGTTTTAACTGTTCCAACTCCCGAAACCATGACCAAAATCAACCGAATTGTGCGTGCAAAGCGTCCGGATGATTGCCGAGATTTCCTTGAAAGTTTAGAAAAAAATCTGCTTTTAAGCGGACCCGATTTGAGTCCTGAAGGCACCAATCAAAGAAGACTTCCAGCACTGTTTAGATCAATGGAAAAAACTTATGGAAAGGCGTGTGGCGAGGGGATGGAAGTATATTGAAGGGTAGCATTCGGATGTAGAATAATTTTTATAACCAGTTTCGTTATTTAATAACCAGACCTCGTATTCGATTCGTTTAAACACAAATCAAAAACTTTTCGTTGGTTTGGTTGTTTTTTTTTCAATTTCCGCAATTTCATTATTTAAATGTTTCAAAAACAATACGTAATAGTCGATGGATATTATACCGTGTGTGTCACAAAATATTAACGCCGTAACCGCGTCTTAAAACACTTTGGAATTCTTGGAGCGAACGATTTTTACTCCAAAATTTCTACTCGAGTCTTTGGGGAGTCTATAGGAACGATAATCTAGATAGAGGAGGCGTTCCAAAAGGAACCCATCCTTAATTAATACGTAACAAACCTTCATCCGTCCCATTACCGGATATAAACATTAAAATCTTGCCTTGCAATCAGCTTCTATTTCAATATTGATGTTCAACATTCATTCCCAGCTGTCTAAATGACATCCAGGATCGAATCTCAAAAGAAAAATACTTTTATACAATACAACAATCGATGGAAAGGTTCTCCAACACCTAAGAAGTTTCCAAGTGTCCAAAAATCTGCTGGAAAAGTTGTTGCTTCAGTTTTTTGGGATTGCCATGGAGTAATCACGATTGATTTTTTCGATATTGGTAGGAAAATAACTGGAGATCACTATTCGACATTACTACGGGAAAAATTAAAGAGAAAAGACGCGGAAAGGTATCAAAAGATGTTTTGTTTTTGCAGGACAACTCCCCATGCAAAAAACTCGTGATTTACGGTTTGAATTATTAAAACACCCCCCCTATTCACCAGATTTAGCTCCGTCCGACTCCCATCTCTTGCCTCGATTGAAAAAAAGTTTAAAAGGTCGTAAATTTTCTGTGGAGGTCTGGTTTGGACAAACTGCTGCAAACTGGAACACCAAATGTTTGAATGTTGACCAGAAGCGCTCGATTTAGACGATGTAGACTTCTTAAACCGAATTGTTACTATGGATGAGACTTGGGTACATTTCTACGATCCAGAAACAAAGCAACAATCGATGGAAAGGTTCTCCAACACCTAAGAAGTTTCCAAGTGTCCAAAAATCTGCTGGAAAAGTTGTTGCTTCAGTTTTTTGGGATTGCCATGGAGTAATCACGATTGATTTTTTCGATATTGGTAGGAAAATAACTGGAGATCACTATTCGACATTACTACGGGAAAAATTAAAGAGAAAAGACGCGGAAAGGTATCAAAAGGTGTTTTGTTTTTGCAGGACAACTCCCCATGCAAAAAACTCGTGATTTACGGTTTGAATTATTAAAACACCCCCCCTATTCACCAGATTTAGCTCCGTACGACTCGATTGAAAAAAAGTTTAAAAAGTCGTAAATTTTCTGTGGAGGTCCGGTTTGGACAAAACGAAATCGTGACCAAAATCAACAAAATTGTGCGTGCAAAGCATCCGGATGATTGCCGAAGATGTAAACGCCAAAAAATCTGGCTCCTGGATCAATGGGTCCGCTCGGATTTCCTTAGAAAAAGATCTGCTTTGAAACGGACCCGATTTGAGTCGATGGAAGAGCTCCTGGAGGCCCTCGCCGAAGAAGATTTCCAGCACTGCTTCGATCAATGGAAGAAACGTTTGGAAAGGTGTCTAATGTAGGATAATTTTTATAATAAAACTCTTTACAGCCGTATATTTCAAAAACCAGTCGATAAAATTTAATGTTTTACCAAATCTGTACCAAAATTACAAAGTTTTTGTGTTGAAATGAGATTAAATTTGAAAGAATTACGTAAAAACGATACCCCGTATAATAAAATTAATAAAAAAACAACTACGCTTTATAATTTAAATGTTTGAAATTAAAATCTGGATTTGGTCGAGTCCGATGTTTCACCTGTCGCAGGTGCGATTCGCTCGATCAATTTCCTGCGGCGTCCATTAGCAGTTGCCGTCATTTTTTTTTTACATATATATATATATATATATATATATATATATATATATATATATATATAAATCTTGCGTGTTGTAGGGGCACTGCTTTCGTAAATTCAGGCCATTCTTTGTTTGTTTATAATCATTTTTAATTTGATGTTAAATTAAAATTTCCGTACAGACCGTACAGATTTGTTTATATACAAAAGAAACAAAAAAATATATAAAATATATAATAAACACGTTGTCGTCAATTTAATTAATCTAAAAAAAGCAGATTTTTAAATAGTTATGGGGTCATTTATCTGGTTACACTTATAAAAAGACTTGAACCTGGGACCTTCCGCATATGAGCCTCGTACTTTATCCACCATAGTACGGAGACCTTAATAATACGTTTTTTTGTACGCACTATTCGTTAAAGTATATTTCTTTTCGCGCTAGTGCGTAAAATTAAATTTTACGTGCCCGAAAGTGTGTCTAAAACGTTTTTCAACATTCCAAATTCCAAAAATAACTCGTAACGCATTCTGTGGGAAATAACACCGTAACTTAGGTGATAGATTGGTAGCACTGATTCAATTTTGACAGTTGACTTAAGTTTATTATCTTGAAATTGAAATAACCTCCCACCACCGCCGAAACTCACTAACAACACGCCACGCTACGCCGTTTCACATGGGATGCAAAATTCTCAGATGTAACCGACGCGTGTTAAAACGTGTTTTATTCTATTGGGTTTATGGGTGATTGTTCGAAAAACTCTAAATCACTAAACTAACTACTACTCAAAGTTATTTCAAAATTTTTCTTTTTGAAATTATAAAATAAAATGAGCGTGTCGTCATGTGGCGTGTTATCAATGTGTACACGACAATGTACCACGTGAACAGACGATACATTGCGTGGCGTGGCGTGGCGTGGCGTAACGTGTTGCTACTTGCTTTCGATCTTATATATAGCTACCGGAGCTAGCCTTTAACAAGAAGAGAATACCTTCAGGAATCTCCTATAGTATTAATGGGACAAAAAGGAAACTTTAAGCGAAACACGACGAGAAACTGTAGGAATGACAGGGGATAGTGAAATTATGTTTTTAGCATCAATCCGTAGATTTTGTTTGGGAATAAATGTCCTACAAGCGTGTATAACCATCGGAGCTAGTTCTAGAACCTGTAGGAACGACAGGGGATAGTGAAATTATATTTTTAGCATTAATCCGTAGATTTTGTTTGGGAATAAATGTCCTACAAGCGTGTGTAACCGTCAGAGCTAGTTCTAGAACCTGTAGGAACGACAGGGGATAGTGAAATTATATTTTTAGCATTAATCCGTTGATTTTGTTTGGGAATAAATGTCCTACAAGTGTGTATAACCATCGGAGCTAGTTCTAGAACCTGTAGGAACGACAGGGGATAGTGAAATTATATTTTTAGCATCAATCCGTTGATTTTGTTTGGAAATAAATGTCCTACAAGCGTGTATAACCATCGGAGCTAGTTCTAGAACCTGTAGGAACGACAGGGGATAGTGAAATTATATTTTTAGCATTAATCCGTAGATTTTGTTTGGGAATAAATGTCCTACAAGCGTGTGTAACCGTCAGAGCTAGTTCTAGAACCTGTAGGAACGACAGGGGATAGTGAATTTATATTTTTAGCATCAATCCGTAGATTTTGTTTGGGAATAAATGTCCTACAAGCGTGTATAACCATCGGAGCTAGTTCTAGAACCTGTAGGAACGACAGGGGATAGTGAAATTATATTTTTAGCATTAATCCGTTGATTTTGTTTGGGAATAAATGTCCTACAAGCGTGTATAACCATCGGAGCTAGTTCTAGAACCTGTAGGAACGAGAGGGAGTAATGAAATTATGTTTTTAGCATCAATTCGTAGATTTTGTATGGGAATAAATGTCCTACAAGGGTGTATAGTCATCGGAACTAGCTCTAGAACCTGTAGGAACGACAGGGGGTAATGAAATTATGTTTTTAGCATCAATCCGTGGATTTTGTTTGGGAATAAATGTCCTACAAGCGTGTATAACCATCGGAGCTAGTTCTAGAACCTGTAGGAACGAGAGGGGGTAGTGAAATTATGTTTTTAGCATCAATTCGTAGATTTTGTATGGGAATAAATGTCCTACAAGGGTGTATAGTCATCGGAACTAGCTCTAGAACCTGTAGGAACGACAGGGGATAGTGAAATTATATTTTTAGCATTAATCCGTTGATTTTGTTTGGGAATAAATGTCCTACAAGCCTGTATAACCATCGGAGCTAGTTCTAGAACCCGTAGGAACGACAGGGGGTAGTGAAATTATGTTTTTAGCATCAATTCGTAAATTTTGTATAAGAATAAATGTCTTACAAGCGTGTATAACCATCGGAGCTAGTTCTAGAACCTGTAGGAACGAGAGGGGGTAGTGAAATTATGTTTTTAGCATCAATTCGTAGATTTTGTATGGGAATAAATGTCCTACAAGGGTGTATAGTCATCGGAACTAGCTCTAGAAACTGTAGGAACGACAGGGGGTAATGAAATTATGTTTTTAGCATCAATCCGTGGATTTTGTTTGGGAATAAATGTCCTACAAGCGTGTATAACCATCGGAGCTAGTTCTAGAACCTGTAGGAACGACAGGGGATAGTGAAATTATATTTTTAGCATTAATCCGTTGATTTTGTTTGGGAATAAATGTCCTACAAGCCTGTATAACCATCGGAGCTAGTTCTAGAACCCGTAGGAACGACAGGGGGTAGTGAAATTATGTTTTTAGCATCAATTCGTAAATTTTGTATAAGAATAAATGTCCTACAAGGGTGTATAGTCATCGGAACTAGCTCTAGAACCTGTAGGAACGACAGGGGGTAATGAAATTATATTTTTAGCATTAATCCGTTGATTTTGTTTGGGAATAAATGTCCTACAAGCCTGTATAACCATCGGAGCTAGTTCTAGAACCCGTAGGAACGACAGGGGGTAGTGAAATTATGTTTTTAGCATCAATTCGTAAATTTTGTATAAGAATAAATGTCCTACAAGGGTGTATAGTCATCGGAACTAGCTCTAGAACCTGCAGGAACGACAGGGGGTAATGAAATTATGTTTTTAGCATCAATCCGTGGATTTTGTTTGGGAATAAATGTCCTACAAGCGTGTATAACCATCGGAGCTAGTTCTAGAACCCGTAGGAACGACAGGGGGTAGTGAAATTATGTTTTTAGCATCAATTCGTAAATTTTGTATAAGAATAAATGTCCTACAAGGGTGTATAGTCATCGGAACTAGCTCTAGAACCTGTAGGAACGACAGGGGGTAATGAAATTATGTTTTTAGCATCAATCCGTGGATTTTGTTTGGGAATAAATGTCCTACAAGCGTGTATAACCATCGGAGCTAGTTCTAGAACCTGTAGGAACGAGAGGGAGTAATGAAATTATGTTTTTAGCATCAATTCGTAGATTTTGTATGGGAATAAATGTCCTACAAGGGTTTATAACTACCAGAGAAATTATATTTTGGTAGATATATTAGACAGTGTTATGATGGAATTTTCAGAAGAGTTTTGAGTCCTTTTTTCGAAATCGAGGGAATTATTTTCCACAACTAACTAAAATGGTAGTTGATGGAATAATTGACTGAGTATTAATTTAGCAATAATCAAAAATATTCATTACATCGTCGCAATTGATACACTCGATTTTCTCGAAAATTTATTCAACAAGAAAATAATTGAGCAAATTTTCGATTTACATCGTATTTTGTTTATTTTTTTCTAAATATCTCTTTATATAAGGTATCTTATTAGGTATTATAATACCAGCTGGTGTTAGAAATGTATGTTATCGCGAAGATTCGAAGGGCAAAGAGGCTGCGGTTATTATCGTCTTCATCGTTGCCCATATGGCCTGGCAGCTGCTACTTTTGACAACTAATGTATAAGAGGAGAGTCTGTGCTCGAACTAGAATTAATAGGGTCGGCCTTAACATAACCAGAATTCATTATATTATTCATTTAATGTAATAAAAAGTTCGTACCGAATCAAATACTTTGTTAAAATTCATTTCATGTAATTTCGGTATCGTTTTCATCAGTTTGATTATCTTATTTAAAAAGGGCCGTTTTTTCGTGATTACATCCACAAAATTCTCATAACTAAAGCTTCTAAGTATCTTTAGAGTCTAAATTTTCACATATCATCTTAAATCTTTCGATAATTTGCCGAGTTGTAATCGAATCACAACCCAAACCATTCCATGGAATCTCTTTTGAACGTCGTATGAATCATAGTGTCGTCCACCGCCACATTTGATCGGAATACGGTTTCTTGATCATCGGAGCGAAGCTCTAAAGACCGAAATCCTACCAGCAACACGCCACGCCACCCCACGCCTCGTACCGAATATGTCCGCATATATTTTCCCATTTCCACGTGCAACGATTCAAAATGTATTGAATTAAAGGGGAAAAGATGTTCGAAACGTGGAAAGGGTTGGCGTAGCGTGGCGTGGCGTATTGCGACCTTGAAAATCGCTTAAATAACAATTTTTTTCGTAATAAAATATAGATACGAGAAATTAAGCGGAAAATCGTCCTTTCAAGATGAAATCCTAAATTATTTTAAGCCAAAACTAAATTGTTTGTGGTTATTAGTTTTTTTGCGCTAAAAGTGTCAATTTTTCATATTTATTTAAATAAATATAAATAAAATAAAAGTGTTACGGTAATTTCTGATTTACTACGCTTTTCCTAAGTAATATTCTTCAAATACATCGAATATTTTCAAACTCAGGGATTTTTTAATTCAAAAGTTGGGGAATTTTGTTTTAAAAACTCCGCGGTCACCATGCCAGCGATACAACGTTGCAAATGGCGGACACAAGTCACCGTAAACAGCTTCCATGTTGTTTTGGCGTTTAATTCTTCTTCAAAATGGATCGAAACAGCAAAAAATTGCGTGCGTAAAACTTGTTGAGACTTGTCACTGACCATTTTGAAATATAACCACAGTTTTTTTTATTTATAACCTTTAATTTTGTTATAAACTGAAAATCCATTAGTAAATTTATTTTTAGAAATGAAAGAAAACGGCACTGAGTTTGTAGAACGTGTTGGACGGGCCAGAGACAGGTGGTTTTCGTTTTAAGGGCTTGTGCTCTATCGGTCTCTAAATCTACTACTTTCCGACATCTCACTCGTGTCTGTTCTATTTAAATTAATTATCGCGATGGTGTTATGTGAGGTTATGAGTTAATTAACATAAAATATGTAATATAACCTCCAAAAAATCAAAAAATAACTGTTAATTTTTTACTTTGGCCGTATTTGCAAATAAATTGCCGCGTAATTATATACATTGTTAAAAAGTACGTTAAGCATTGAATTTTAATTGACTGGACGTTGCCAGCTCATTTTTATCACTATACTAAGTCATTCCAATGTTGATACGAGGTCCGGTTATTAAATAAAGAGACTGCGCGCCTTGGAACAACGTATTAATCTTAAATTTCGCGTTAAATTGGAAAAAAACGCCGATTGAGTACTAAAAATTGTTTCAAGAGGCTTATAGAGACAATTCTCTATCTGTAGCACGCGTTTTTGGGTTGTGTAGGCGCCCAGGTCGTGTTTTAACTGTTCCAACTCCCGAAACCGTGACCAAAATCAACCGAATTGTGCGTGCAAAGCGTCCGGATGATTGCCGAGATTTCCTTGAAAGTTTAGAAAAAAATCTGCTTTTAAGCGGACCCGATTTGAGTCCTGAAGGCACCAATCAAAGAAGACTTCCAGCACTGTTTAGATCAATGGAAAAAACTTATGGAAAGGCGTGTGGCGAGGGGATGGAAGTATATTGAAGGGTAGCATTCGGATGTAGAATAATTTTTATAACCAGTTTCGTTATTTAATAACCAGACCTCGTATTCGATTCGTTTAAACACAAATCAAAAACTTTTCGTTGGTTTGGTTGTTTTTTTTTTTCAATTTCCGCAATTTCGTTATTTAAATGTTTCAAAAACAATACGTAATAGTCGATGGATATTATACCGTGTGTGTCACAAAATATTAACGCCGTAACCGCGTCTTAAAACACTTTGGAATTCTTGGAGCGAACGATTTTTACTCCAAAATTTCTACTCGAGTCTTTGGGGAGTCTATAGGAACGATAATCTAGATAGAGGAGGCGTTCCAAAAGGAACCCATCCTTAATTAATACGTAACAAACCTTCATCCGTCCCATTATCGAATATAAACATTAAAATCTTGCCTTGCAATCAGCTTCTATTTCAATATTGATGTTCAACATTCATTCCCAGCTGTCTAAATGACATCCAGGATCGAATCTCAAAAGAAAAATACTTTTATACAATACAACAATCGATGGAAAGGTTCTCCAACACCTAAGAAGTTTCCAAGTGTCCAAAAATCTGCTGGAAAAGTTGTTGCTTCAGTTTTTTGGGATTGCCATGGAGTAATCACGATTGATTTTTTCGATATTGGTAGGAAAATAACTGGAGATCACTATTCGACATTACTACGGGAAAAATTAAAGAGAAAAGACGCGGAAAGGTATCAAAAGGTGTTTTGTTTTTGCAGGACAACTCCCCATGCAAAAAACTCGTGATTTACGGTTTGAATTATTAAAACACCCCCCCTATTCACCAGATTTAGATCCGTCCGACTCCCATCTCTTGCCTCGATTGAAAAAAAGTTTAAAAGGTCGTAAATTTTCTGCGGAGGTCTGGTTTGGACAAACTGCTGCAAACTGGAACATCAAATGTTTGAATGTTGACCAGAAGCGCTCGATTTAGACGATGTAGACTTCTTAAACCGAATTGTTACTATGGATGAGACTTGGGTACATTTGTACGATCCAGAAACAAAGCAACAATCGATGGAAAGGTTCTCCAACACCTAAGAAGTTTCCAAGTGTCCAAAAATCTGCTGGAAAAGTTGTTGCTTCAGTTTTTTGGGATTGCCATGGAGTAATCACGATTGATTTTTTCGATATGGGTAGGAAAATAACTGGAGATCACTATTCGACATTACTACGGGAAAAAATTAAAGAGAAAAGACGCGGAAAACTATCCAAAGATGTTTTGTGCAAAACATTCGTGATTTAAGGTTTGAATTATTAGAACGCCCCCTATATTCACCAGATTTAGCTCCGTCCGACTATCATCTCTTTCCTCAATTGAAAAAATGTCGTAAATCCAATTAAGACGAAAATATGTTGAGTTATAAAATATTTCGACACTGAAATTTTGTTCGGTTCAATAGTAGGCTAAGAATTTTTCAATACGTCCTCGTACATACAAGAACCCAACGAATAAATATCGAAAAATTAGATTTTTCATTCGTATTCACTACGGGAGGGTAGTTTTCGTATTACAGGGGAGGAAAATAACTTGATTATCTCCCTCGTGTCTATCGATTTCGTCGATTCGAATCAATCCTAATTATTTTCATTTGTAATATGAAAATCCGATGAAAAAAACTGTTAAAACGTACAAGAAGTCACCGTATACGATACAACCATTAGTGACAGGTGTATGTTATGAACATACGCAGACGGTTACGTCTTACACCGTTGCCAATATTACATAATTATTATCCTATTTGAATAAATTCGTAAATTGACTAAATTCATTGTAACGATATCGATATCGATACAAATATATTTTCCCTCGTATTATATACTCTAATACTAATTAGTTTGGTATAAAATAATCGCCGAATACGTCTAATAGTTTCGATTCTGTATCTTAAATTACGTCGACCGCAAATACTTCACTAACGAACTAAGATAAAATGATTGTTAGTTATTTTAATGGAAGTAGCGTGTAAAAAGCCCTTTTCTTCATTGGTTAGTAAGCCATCACGTTATTTTATCCTTTTCTCGCTCACTAATAACTATTGTTTGGTCTCACGTGGCGATTCGGTAGGGGAGAGCGAAGTCATTTCGTTCCAAAACAAACCACATTATTTGTGTTGTTTGTTTTACTATATAGTGACGTAATGTTGTGTAATTTGTGACGTCAGATGACAGTTCGAGTGATACCGCGTCTTATTTTTTGTGCAATACATCACTTCAAAAAGAAAATTCTTAGTGTCCGGTGTATAGAGTTTGTTAAAATAAATAAGTAAAGAAGAATTGCTTATAAATATCATTCACAAAATTTTCCGAAGCTTCTGGATTAGAGAAGAAGATTTAACTTCGTTTGCCCAGTAGCCTCCCTTCAAAGTTATAAATATCTTCGGAAATATTGATGTTAGAAAAAAAAGTTTCGGACAAATAATGAAGCTCTTGAAAAGCTCCACAAAAAAGGTTATATACATTTTCGACGTAAAGTTATTCTTTTTGCTGATATTTGAGCAAAAATACAAAATTTCAATACCATCTCATTCTTTCCGAAAAAGATCGATTTTTGAATCGATTCGAATCGTAACTTGATGATTCGATTCATAAAACAATCGAGGATTAAAAGATCGATTTATAAAAAATCGATTTTCATTTCAAATTTGTATTTACAAAGTAAATATAGGTCTGTCAACTAACTGTGATGAATTATTTTTACCAAAAACGGTAAAAAATCGAATGCCGAGTGAAATATCGATCCAATGAATCGATTCAGTACAACATATCGATTTATTTGGTCCGAGGAATCGACAAATAGGTTACAGATTGTTCAAAATCAGATTCATCGGTCCAAAGAACTTCAATCAAATAATTCTAGATGAATCGTTTCATAAAACAATCGAGGATTAAAAGATCGATTTATAAAAAATCGATTTTCATTTCAAATTTGTATTTACAAAGTAAATATAGGTCTGTCAACTAACTGTGATGAATTATTTTTACCAAAAACGGTAAAAAATCGAATGCCGAGTGAAATATCGATCCAATGAATCGATTCAGTACAACATATCGATTTATTTGGTCCGAGGAATCGACAAATAGGTTACAGATTGTTCAAAATCAGATTCATCGGTCCAAAGAACTTCAATCAAATAATTCTAGATGAATCGTTTCATAAAACAATCGAGGATTAAAAGATCGATTTATAAAAAATCGATTTTCATTTCAAATTTGTATTTACAAACTAAATATAGGTCTGTCAACTAACTGTGATGAATTATTTTTACCAAAAACGGTAAAAAATCGAATGCCGAGTGAAATATCGATCCACTGAATCGATTCAGTACAACATATCGATTTATTTGGTCCGAGGAATCGATTAATAGATTACAGATTGTTCAAAATCAGATTCATCGGTCCAAAGAACTTCAATCAAATAATTCTAGATGAATCGTTTCATAAAACAATCGAGGATTAAAAGATCGATTTATAAAAAATCGATTTTCATTTCAAATTTGTATTTACAAAGTAAATATAGGTCTGTCAACTAACTGTGATGAATTATTTTTACCAAAAACGGTAAAAAATCGAATGCCGAGTGAAATATCGATCCAATGAATCGATTCAGTACAACATATCGATTTATTTGGTCCGAGGAATCGACAAATAGGTTACAGATTGTTCAAAATCAGATTCATCGGTCCAAAGAACTTCAATCAAATAATTCTAGATGAATCGTTTCATAAAACAATCGAGGATTAAAAGATCGATTTATAAAAAATCGATTTTCATTTCAAATTTGTATTTACAAACTAAATATAGGTCTGTCAACTAACTGTGATGAATTATTTTTACCAAAAACGGTAAAAAATCGAATGCCGAGTGAAATATCGATCCACTGAATCGATTCAGTACAACATATCCATTTATTTGGTCCGAGGAATCGATTAATAGATTACAGATTGTTCAAAATCAGATTCATCGGTCCAAAGAACTTCAATCAAATAATTCTAGATGAATCGTTTCATAAAACAATCGAGGATTAAAAGATCGATTTATAAAAAATCGATTTTCATTTCAAATTTGTATTTACAAACTAAATATAGGTCTGTCAACTAACTGTGATGAATTATTTTTACCAAAAACGGTAAAAAATCGAATGCCGAGTGAAATATCGATCCACTGAATCGATTCAGTACAACATATCGATTTATTTGGTCCGAGGAATCGACAAATAGGTTACAGATTGTTCAAAATCAGATTCATCGGTCCAAAGAACTTCAATCAAATAATTCTAGATGAATCGTTTCATAAAACAATCGAGGATTAAAAGATCGATTTATAAAAAATCGATTTTCATTTCAAATTTGTATTTACAAACTAAATATAGGTCTGTCAACTAACTGTGATGAATTATTTTTACCAAAAACGGTAAAAAATCGAATGCCGAGTGAAATATCGATCCAATGAATCGATTCAGTACAACATATCGATTTATTTGGTCCGAGGAATCGACAAATAGGTTACAGATTGTTCAAAATCAGATTCATCGGTCCAAAGAACTTCAATCAAATAATTCTAGATGAATCGTTTCATAAAACAATCGAGGATTAAAAGATCGATTTATAAAAAATCGATTTTCATTTCAAATTTGTATTTACAAAGTAAATATAGGTCTGTCAACTAACTGTGATGAATTATTTTTACCAAAAACGGTAAAAAATCGAATGCCGAGTGAAATATCGATCCAATGAATCGATTCAGTACAACATATCGATTTATTTGGTCCGAGGAATTGACAAATAGGTTACAGATTGTTCAAAATCAGATTCATCGGTCCAAAGAGCCTCAATCAAATCAAATAATTATGTTGTTTTTAATGTAGACTTGAAATTTTGGCGGCCAGTGTATCTGCAAAAATGTATATAACCTTTTTTGTAGAGCTTTTTGTGAACTAAATTTTCAATTTGAATAGAGGAATATATGTTTCCCGCTCTCCCCTATCGAACCGTCGAACAGGTAAGCAAAGGTGTGGATCGGCACTAGGCTGGCCGTAAAAGATTTCAGTTCATTGCAGTGCAGTGGGCAGCTGTGTAAAGAAACGTCGTCGTACGGTTCATTTCGATTTTGTTTACTAATAAAATGAGGCTACCTTGATTGTTTGTAACGGTATTTATTATTTTTGCGTCAATTCCGATAATCGTTCGTCATGTTTTGCGGCGGTAGTTTTAAATTAAAAAGTGGCCGCGAAAATGACCAATATCGAATGGTTACTATCGATAAAAGTACCATAAAAATCTTGAGGAGCGCGAGTTTTTGTGGTACTAATAACGCCCGAGGGCGTAATATTTATATATCGTCACCTCGATGTCCCCTAAATACAATAACGGTAAGAATGCATGGTATAAATTAGATAAATAAACATTTAGTACTAACTTACTTTGGAAAGTAGTGTCTACCTTACAAAAACTTATTTTCATCAATTTTATATGATATAGTGAAGAATTACACGGAATTTAATGAACGGTTCACTATTTTTGACTATTACTTTATTTAAAGTACAGTCTCAATCAAAATAAACCTCCTATACTTAGATTTTCGTAAATTTCCGAATGTTTTGTACTATAAACTTCTGTAAAGTTGTTTCCGCTTTGTAAAATGCCGGTTTCTGCAACAACTACGTCGTTAAACCATAAATATTGGTAGTGTCTAATACTCCTACCGTCGGATATTATTCAAGTCACGTTTTTCTTTGAAATTTATTCACAAGATGTCCCAAAAAAAGTTTACATTTCAAAAAATATCATACAAAAATGAAATGCTCGGGAATTCATTCATTCGTCTATATCGTGATTGACCGTCATTTTGTGACTACGTAAGTCGATTCGACGTAACTAACCATCAAAGATGTTGGTAAACGTTGAAAAAGCTCTTGGTTTACGAAGTCAAGCATCCTGAGGCTTCAATTCTTGTACCAAATGAATTTTTCAAGTGTGCACGCTCGCTTACGATTCAGGCTCGGCACGAACAGACCGAATAACACTATCTAGGTTCTAGAGGACCTCGGAGGCCTTTATTTTGGTTTCTCCAGTCTTATTTTCAACCTCCTCGATCTATTTGCGAATCGATCAAAAAATTTACGCGCGCGCAATGCTCGCGAGACTCCAAGCGAGCCTGTGCTCGATGCGAACCTCGTATCGAGAAAACTTCGTTAATATTATTATTGCGTGCTTTATTGTAATTAACATTTTAATTAAAGTTGTTTATTTTAAAAGGTATTTCGTTGGAAATTAGTGTAAAACATACAACCCCTCCGATTAGGGATTCGCGCAACTTTCTCTTGAGATACCTGCGTATATATATTTTATGACGCTCATTTTTTATGACCTTGGAGTGTTTCGAGAAGGGTCAAAACCACTTGTCGACCCTGTTGGTATGACTTCGTTTCGCACCCCGCAGGTTTCGTCCGGGTAAATTTATGTGATACTAAAATCCGAGTCTATTTGAATGTGTTGGATTTAAGGCTCTATTGAAATATCTCATGAATGCGTTTATTATGATTTACTATGTAGTGGGTGTGAGGTTATGGTTCTAGTACGTTTTATACGGGGAAAAACGGAAATAATGAACTTTTTGATGTTTTTATTCGGAAATCGGTTTTTTCTTTTTTTTTTTTTCGAAGCATCTTTGGATAATATATGAAAAAAATATAGAAATGAATCAAAATCAACTGCGAATTTTATAAAATTTTGGAAAAATGTGATATAATTTTGTCTTCTTGGCTTTGAACTACCTGCTCTATTGTTCGGATTTAGCGGCGTGTGATTTTGGTATCTTTCTTATTCACCAGATTACGATTCATCCTATTGAAAAATAAGCGGAATACAAGCTTCAATTATTGGCCTTTTAAGAATACAGGGCGTCCCATAAGTTTTGGTTTTCGTTTCTACCGGATATCGACTAAAATTTGATTATTTTAAATGGAACATACTGTATATTAATACATTTTTGAAATCTACGTGAAATTTTAGTGTACTTTTGTCTAAAAACTTTTTTCGAAAAATGCATACTTTTTAAGTTATTAATTTTTTTGTAAAAAATTTTACCGTTGCAGACCCTTATAAATTATTTTTTTACGAGGATACCCTTAAAGATATGAAAATGGTTTTTATTCGGGTGCTTTTAGCAAGGTTAGACGTATTTGAATCTATGTTGAAAATTTTTTAAATTTATACAGGGTGTGTATAAAAAGTGTTCAAAGTTTAAGTTCATAAATATCAAATTTTTTTATTTTTTCAAATAGAACCACCCGGTTTTTCCTATTTTAATGCATTCGGGGGTAAAAAATAGAACAAATTCATGTATACTTTCCTATACTTAAACCCTACCACTATCAAGATATTAAATATTTTCTATAAACACTTGCATTTCTAAAAATTAACAGAATACAATCAATATCTGGATAGCGGTAAGGTTTAGGTATAGGAAAGTATACATGAATTTGCCTTATTTTTTACCCCTGAATGCGTTAAAATAGAAAAAACCGGGTGGTTCTATTTGAAAAAATAAAAAAATTTGATATTTACGAAGTTAAACTTTCAACACTTTTTATACATATCCTGTATAAAATAAAAACTTTTTCAACGTAGATTCAAATACGTCTGATTTTGCTAAAAGTAACCGAGTAGAAACCATTTTCATATATTTAAGGATATTCTTGTGGAAAAATAATTTATAAGGGTCAAATTTTTAACAAAAAAATTAATAACTCAAAAAATACGCATTTTTCGAAAAAAATTTTTAGACAAAAATATACTAAAATTTTACGTATATTTAAAAAATGTATCAATATACAGGGTGTTCTATTCAAAATAACAAACTTACAGTCGACTTCCGGTAGAACCGGAAGTCGACCATCTTTGAAAATATTTTAGTTCAAAAGATCGTATCCGAAAACCCAAATGTAGAAATTTTCATCATTTTACTATGAGTATTTTGCCATATACAGATAGTTTTAACTCGTCGTGGGACACCCTGTATAGATCTCTTATTACGAGAAGGGTCTCGGAAGTACCTGGCCCCATAAAAAAACTTTTCCCTACGTTTTTCGATAATAAGAATCGTCAAGCTCCTCAAAATAACCACGTTTGTGACAGAAAATCCAAGGGGGCTAAATCTGGCGTGAAGTAGATATGCCTAAATACATTCTTGAAGCTGTTGAGTGGAAATCCAGTTTATGCTAATGTAATTCACATAATTACGAATTCCCTGATGAAGACAAATACTTATTGGCAGGAAAAAAAACGTCGAACTTTGTTTATTTAAAAAAAAAAATCGTTTAGAACTTTTCCCATCGCATTTCGTTGTTTGGTCAAGTCCCTGTCTGAAGTGGACCGCGTGTCGCTTCTCTTCTTCTACCTGCATTCCGCTGACGGACTTTGAATTATTGACGAAATCCCGCACCTAACCAAAAATAGAAATACCTGTTCTTGAGATCCGATCTTTTCGATTTTTTTTTGCCAATTACCACCGAAAGAAATTTAGCCTACGAACTATCTCAGGAATGCCCGTTCGAACGCATTCGCTGCATAATATTCGTACAACGCGTTACACGCAGAAAAAGTATTTAGATAAAAACAGAAATAAATAGATTATAGATTTATTTATATAAATCACATTTAAAACCTCATTATTATTGCTTTCAGTCGGATAGTGTACGAACGGACTATAAAATCATCGAAATTTCTAGAAAATTTGTTGTAAATATGTTAGATCATTTTTTACTAATCGGTTTGATGATTAGCGCATTTGACCTTGATAAAATGATAATTTTATTACTGTTGATTTCGATTTATTTTTTTTATATCACCCACTGTTTCCTATAAAATCACTGGGACGCGATTAGATAACCGCCATGGGCGGTACGTGAAGGTCAACAAAAAATCATAACCTCAAAATTTGCCTATTTCGTTTTTTTTTTTGTTTATTTCAATTTTATTTAAATCTTTCCGCTACTATTTACACTTCTAATTCAATTTTCATGTAAAAGATGTCGTTATAAATCAACATTTTCGATATTAAAAAAAAATTGAATCATTATTGTTCACCCAGTATGTAAAGTCTAGACGAAACCGTACCCAAAGCCACGCCTATGTCTAATCTCATCAAAATTGAACTGTGCACGACAATGGTGACTAATTCTATTTCTATAGTCCAGTCAAATTAGATTTATATAAAAAGAAAATTAATATATCGATGTCACGTGTTTTTTCTTGTTCATTACGCCAATACTGTTAAAAATAGAGATTATAACTTTTGACGGAATTGTTTATGTCGTATTTAAATACTAAAAGTGAACCTTTCAAGTCTCTGAAGACGATAATTTAGTTTCGAAACGTGTAATTGTGAGTATTGGTGTTGTACAAAACACTGTTTCACAGTATGAATATCACGAACGCCTCAAGAAATTCCTATTTCTTAAATAGGTTTTTTCACCGACTAAATTCTATTTTTAAAACCATTTTTCATAACTTCAAACTACAAATATACAAAATACAAACTATAAAAATAAAATATTACCTTTATTTTTCACGTTATTAGTGTACAGAACAACAAAAAAACATTTTTGTTCTAAAAGTTTCTTTTTTTCTACAAAATTTAACTGTACTAATAATATAGTTGATATATCGAGCATATGATTCCCCCGAACGTATCCAGTTCGTAATTATTAATTATAGTCGTCCAACGGAGTAATAAACGTTTTTTTAATAATTGATGAACTTATTTAATATTTAAAACTGATTCTACTTTAGTTTTTAAAAACATACCGTAAACAAATTCTCGTTGTGTATGATTCTTATTAAAAAACATCGATTATCTAGTGTACAGAACAACAAAAAAACATATGGCATCAACATATCAATTTTTTTTCTACACAATTTAACTGTACTAATAATATAGTTGATAGTTGTGTGCTATATCGAGCTTATGATTCCCTCGAATCTGTATCCAGTTCGTAATTATTAATTATAGTCGTCCAACGGAGTAATAAACGTTTTTTTTTAATAATTGATAAGCTTATCTAATATTTAAAACTGATTCTACTTTAATTTTCAAATATATAAAGTGTTATTAGTATATTTTAATCATTACGTATCGATGTTCTTTAGTAAACAAATTATCAGTGTGGATGATTCTTGTTAAATAACATGGATTATTTATCTGGTCTACTATATATTTGAACCGGCATGGCTGATTTCGTGTGAACCTTTGCGTTGTTGTTGTTATATGCATCAAGTTCAGTCGCTCCGAGTTTGGGGTAACGAATACAACGGGCGAAGTAAGTTTGAAATAAACGCGTCGTTAGAAAGATATAATATGTGTACAAATAGAATAAGAGAGGATTCGTGAAACGATGCGATTATCTCGTCGTGAGTGTACTTACGTGAAAACATGTCTTGGATAAAAAAGGCCAATATTAAAATGGGTGTTAAGAAGATGAACGATAATGACGATGATAATAGTTCTAATTATTCAGATGATTCAGTAAGTAAAATAATTGTTTGTAAATGTGTTTCAAATTTAGAATTAGTACGGATTCGGTTAATTATTAACGAATGGTAAAAAATCCAACAATAACATTATGATATAGTGATTTATAACATGAAAATAATTTCGTCTGATGTACGATACTTACAATAATTGTTTTTTTTTAAGAATAAACTCGGATTTATTTATCAAGTTTACTATAAATAACTCTTTTATCATAAAAATGCAGCAAGCTTCTCTCTTAAGACGATGTCTGGACCAAATGGAAATGAAAGACATGTGTTCGGCGCTGTTGCCATGTTTATAACTAAAAATAAATTAACTTTAAGATAATCCAGATACTTTTTTTTTTTTTAATTTTAACCAGATCGTTAGGAAGAAATGTATTAGAAAAATCGAATATTTGATAAATTTAGAATTTTATTATAACTAAATTAGTATAAAATACTTTACGTTATTTTGAGTAATTTTACGTTTCATATATAAAAAAATTGAGTGAATGGCAACGTTGTAATCTTTGCTATGGCGTAGGTGATAAAATTAGAATACCAGTTGTCCCTTTTTTGAATAGAATTTGTCACTCGTGGAGTTTGTATGAATATAAGGGTATAGGAGAAACAAAATATTGTTTGGAAGCTTTTTCATTGTATATACGTGGTATAATCGAAATATTTATTAATAAAATATTCAGTAATCTCGTAGTTACTCATTTTATGATAAAATAAATATGGAAATCATCTAATAATTACAATATATTGAAAACTTGGTAGCTTCGACACCTTTGGTCATAAAAATTCGGAATTAAAGCAAAAAGTAATGTAAAAATGTCACTATAACTTACGTATAAAGCAAAATATTCATTTTATTAACCATTTCTACGTCTATTCGTGATACTAAGTACTAAAAATCATGCTCATAATTGTGAAACAACGAAAATCTCCATCCATTTGCTTGAAAATCATTCATTAGACTACAAAATGGCGGTGGAGTAGAATTGTAGGTTATGATAGATGAAATCGACGATTTGAACGCTAAAAGATTATAAAAATGACACTGTGTATATAATTACTATTTAGTATATGTGTATAAAATAAATTGAAAAAGGCAAAATGATTCAAACTGTGCGAATTTAAACTTTCTTCTAAATCATCTATTTCATAGAATAATTATGTGTTAATACTAATAAAAAAATTACTTTGGTGTATTTATAAATAAACCAACAACAGGAAATTTCAGTGTTTCGCATTTGCACGTTGTTGTCAGTTATATAGTGACACACGATCGAGTACAGGGCCGGACTACAATATTTACATTAGTATAAACAGTTTCTTTTCTTAATTTCTTCGTACCTGATAAATAAATATCTTTGGATGATTCAGGAAATAAGTTTCAAGCATACCTTCTATTTTTTTTTTATTAAAAAAACTGTCCCCATTACCCTAATAACGTATTTTATTATGAAACAACCCTCGTACATGGGGGTACATACGTATAATCTACAAGATCTAACTTTCTTTCCATAAATAATTGTTTAAGGGTGATTCAGGAGATTGATTACTAATTTTCTTCTGTTTTTTTATGAATAAAGTGTTTAAGCAAGTTCTAAACAACCCTCGTACACGTGAACGATAAAAAAATGCCTGAAGTTGATTCAGGCAATGAAATAATGAGTTTTTGGTATGCCTTCTATTGAGTAAAACGTCTAAAAGTTCTAAAAGTGTCACAAAGTTAAAGACTAAATCTGCCTTATTTCGGTCCTGGGTTTTTTGCGTTCAATTGATTCCTATGGCTGCTGGATTCGTTCCCAAATTTTCCTATCTAAAATTTAATGAATTCTTGAAGTTATTATCCCTTTTTTTCCAAGTTATTTCGTCTTTGTCATTGAAATAACGGATACAGAAAGTGTTTTGTCGTTTTTATTTGTGGGATTATTTTTCTATGTCCTCCCCAAAGGTCGATCCGACCCTGTTAACCAATGAACACCAAATAGTGGCCAATTAACTCGCTTTTTTCCACATTCCTATGCAATTACAAGCGCCATAATTATACATGAATGAGATTTATATAAGTAAACTCTTCATTGCGTTTTTTATTTTGGGTAATTGAACTGAATAGAACCTGTTCTTTGTTGTATCAAAATCCCAGTTTCCATTTTAAGTGAATAAATAGTATTTATTTTAATGTGCTTTGAGATAATCTTGAACGAAAAACAGGTTTTCGTCGTTATTTCTACTTCCAAATAGGGCGAATTATTTTTCAAAAATTCCAAGTTCCATTTCAGATAATTTCTGTTTATACATTTGAAATTTACGTTGAAATATTTAGTTTCCAGTAATTTTGCCGTCAGAATCGACATATTAAGTTAAGATTTTGAGGTTATGTGTCCAAAATGTCAAATTTACGTTCAAATATTATTTTCCTCATATATATATATATGGACAGTTGGTATGGGAAAAAACGTCCCTACGTTACGGTACCGACAATATTCATTTTCTCTCTCGTTCGAGACACTTTATCTATATTGCGCATGTTTGAGAATGCGCAGAAACGAGCTGGAACCTCGGAGGATAGAGAAATCGTTGTCGTTCTGTCTTTCTTAGTCGGAACGGCTTTCACATATAGAAACTGCCCGTATAGTATTACATATATGATCTTACTGTCAGATTTGACATATCGCATTAAAATTCTGTGGTATTTTAGGTTATCTGTTCCAAAAAGTCGAATTGACCTTCAAATATTATTGTCTGGTTAGGTCTTAATTGACATATGGCGTTCAAATGTTGTGATATTTGAGGTTATGTGTTCTAAAATGTCAAAATCACGTTCATATATCATTTTCTAGGTAATTTCACTTTCAGGTTTGACGAATCGCGTTGAAATTCTGTGTTATTTGAGGTTATGTTTGTAAAAACCTCAAATTTACGTTAAAATATTATTTTCTAGATTATTTTATTGTAAGAATTGACATAACGGATTAAAATTTGGTCGTATTTGAGGTTATGTTTGTAAAAACCTCAAATTTACGTTAAAATATATTTTTTAGTTCATTCTACTGTCAAAATTGATGTAGGGCGTTAAGATTTTGTAGTTTTTGAGGTTGTGTGTTTCAAAATGTCAAATTTACTTTCGAGTATTATTTTCTAGTTAAATTTACTTTCAGGATTAACAAATTGCGTTGAAATTTCGTGTTATTTGAGGTTATGTTTGTAAAAATCTGTAATTTTCGTTCAAATATTATTTTCTAGATAATTTGATTGTCAGAATTGACATACTGCGTTGAAATTTTGTAATATTTGAGGTTATTTGTTAGAAAATGTCAAATTTACGTTCAAATATTTTTTTCTACGTGATTTCCCTGTCAGAATTAACATATCGCGTGAAAATTTTGTGATATTTGAGGTTATGTGTTAGAAAATGTCAAATTTACGTTCAAAAATTATTTTCTAGGTAATTTTACTATCAGGTTTGACCAATCGCAACGAAATTCTGTGTTATTTGAGGTTATGTTTGTAAAAACCTCAAATTTACGTTAAAATATATTTTTTAGTTCATTCTACTGTCAAAATTGATGTAGAGCGTTAAGATTTTGTAGTTTTTGAGGTTGTGTGTTTCAAAATGTCAAATTTACTTTTGAATATTATTTTCTAGGTAATTTCATTTTCAGGTTTGACCAATCGCGTTGAAATTTGTGTATATTTGAGGTTATGTGTTAGAAAATGTCAAATTTACGTTCAAATATTATTGTCTACGTAATTTCACTGTCAAAATTGATATATCGCCTCAAAATTTCGTGATATTGGAGGTTATGTGTTAGAAAATGTCTTATTTACGTTCAAATATTATTTTCTAGGTAATTTCAATATCAGAATTGACATATCGCGTCAAAATTTTGTGATATTTGAGGTTATGTGTTAGAAAATGTCAAATTTACGTTCAAATATTATTTTCTAGGTAATTTCAATATCAGAATTGATATATCGCCTCAAAATTTCGTGATATTGGAGGTTATGTGTTAGAAAATGTCTTATTTACGTTCAAATATTATTTTCTAGGTAATTTCAATATCAGAATTGATATATCGCCTCAAAATTTCGTGATATTGGAGGTTATGTGTTAGAAAATGTCTTATTTACGTTCAAATATTATTTTCTAGGTAATTTCAATATCAGAATTGACATATCGCGTCAAAATTTTGTGATATTTGAGGTTATGTGTTAGAAAATGTCAAATTTACGTTCAAATATTATTTTCTAGGTAATTTCAATATCAGAATTGATATATCGCCTCAAAATTTCGTGATATTGGAGGTTATGTGTTAGAAAATGTCTTATTTACGTTCAAATATTATTTTCTAGGTAATTTCAATATCAGAATTGACATATCGCGTCAAAATTTTGTGATATTTGAGGTTATGTGTTATAAAATGTCAAATTTACGTTCAAATATTATACGCAATTTCACTGTCAGAATTGACATATCGCGTCAAAATTTTGTGATAATTGGGGTTATGTGTTAGAAAATGTCAAATTTACGTTCAAATATTATTTTCTAGGTAATTTCACTATCAGAATTGACATATCGCGTCAAAATTTTGTGATATTTGAGGTTATGTGTTAGAAAATGTCAAATTTACGTTCAAATATTATTTTCTACGTAATTTTCCTGTCGAAATTGACGTATGGTGCAGTAATGTTGTCGTATATGAAGTTATGTATTTCAGAATAACCAATTCAGGTTAATATTGCTGTCAGAAAAGACATCTCGTTCAAAATTTGATTTATTTGAGGTTATGTTTGGAAAAATGACATTTTTATTTATTTCAAGCTTGCTTTAACGGGGTTTTCGGAAAAGTTATTGATGATTTTCGTCAAAAAATTCAATTTTCAGTTCGATTTTGAATAAAAAATGTTTTCGTAACAATCTATTTACAATCTTTGCTCACGTACTAAACGATATACGTTTTTCCATTCTAGCTCTGTCAAGGCAAAGACCTTATTACCAAAATAGCTTCATACGAAATATTATCTAATTTAACTAACGCTTTAAACGATTTTATATCAAAGAGATCTAATCAACCAGATCATTTTTTAAGGAAGATATTTATTTATTAATTCGTGACAGGTATGATGTATACCTACGAGGTGTGATGAAAAAGTTTTTCTACAACTCTATAAATGTCATGAAAAAATCATTTCCTATTGAAATATTTCGATTTTATTGTTTACTCGAATGCAATGTTTATTATTAATTTTAATTAGGGTAGTAATCGATTTTTCTGAACTCTAATTACTTTAATTCAATTTAGAATGACATGAACCGTCAGTTTTTTGAAAAAACAGCAACAATTTGTGTCATTATCAGATTTTATGAAACAGAAGCCGTCCCTGTCTAATATAACTTCAAATTTTGGCGATAATTCCCGTGAATTGAATTTTACAGAATTAAATTTCGAATGACCGGATAATTTTCAGTTACGTTTTGTACTACAATTAGTGCGAGAAAACTTTTTTGATATCTATATGAAATTGAGCGCCATTTTTGATATTTCTCGATACTAAAAATTTGACTGCGTAAAAAAAGTAGAGTTACGAGTTTTCTGGAATCTTCACAAATATTACTTACTAAGCATACGGTAAATCACGTCGAATCAGTCGAAAATAATATACGGGACGTCCCAATTAAATAGAAATTCAATCTGAGCAACTAATTTGTGCAATTGGTGTGTGAAACTTAATCCGCATGTCGATTGATGACCGATGTTTATTTGAAGACAGCAATATAAAGTATATTTATGTTTTTTTTTTAAAGCTGATTAGTTTGCAAATTTTCTTATAACGAACTTCCAATCGCCTCTCGTATTATTTACAAAGGAATGTATCGAGATTGTAGAAAATTCTTGAACGTGTTAATGCTATTCACTTTTATAACACAAGAAAAAGCAAACACATGGTTAAGACGTATTTAAATCGACTCTGGCGCCGGAACCACAGACTGGTTTATGGTCCGTGAGCTTGACCTACAAAATTCTAAACGAGATATCGATTTTTAAATTTTCAAAATAGAAATTTCGATTTAAATACTTCGACTATTAATATATTAGTGAATAATTTTCGAAAAGGGTTATTCCACGCACGATATCAGTATTTTTTTTTGTAAGAATCCGAAAAAAGTTTTTTCAAAATTTTGCTTTTACGAGGGTTGTTACTCAAGTTTTGGGACAGTTTTTTACAATTGGATTTGGCTTCATTAGTACAGGAAAATTAAGCTATTTTGGGCTAAAACTTTATATTTAATTGAGCAGTTTTGATTTTCTAGATTCTGAGAGGTTTTGGGATACTAAATAAGTCTAGAAACGAAATTACGGAAACGGATTTTCGAAATTTTGGAACATGATACTGAAAAAAAATTTGAAACGCGAATAGCTCGAAAACTATGAGGAAAGTGCAGTAATAAAAAATGTAGAATACAAAATTCTCTACAAAAAAGTATCCCAGGTATTTGTTCATAACCTCAAAATTTTTACCTTAAAATGGGTTTATACACTCAAAAATATTTTGAATCGAAAATAACTCGAAAACTACGAAAAATTCGAAAAAAAGTTCTTGTGCAAAAAATGTAGAGTGCAAAATTCTCTACAAAAAAGTATCCCAGGAATTTGTTCCTAACTTTAAAATTTTTACCTTAAAATGGGTTTACACTCAAAAATATATTGGATCGTGAATAATTCGAAAACTATAAATATTTCGAAAAAAACTGCAATAACAAAAAATGTAGAGTACAAAATTCTCTACAAAAAAGTATCCCAGGAATTTGTTCCTAACCTCAAAATTTTCACCTTAAAATGGGTTTATACACTCAAAAATATTTTGAATCGCGAATAACTCTAAAACTACTAGGAATTCGAAAAAAAGTTGTTGTGCAAAAAATGTAGAGTACAAAATTCTCTACAAAAAAGTATCCCAGGAATTTGTTCCTAACCTTAAAATTTTTATCTTAAAATGGGTTTACACTCGAAAATATATTGGATCGTGAATAATTCGAAAACTATAAATATTTCGAAAAAAACTGCAGTAACAAAAAATGTAGAGTACAAAATTCTCTACAAAAAAGTATTCTAGGTATTTGTTCATAACCTCAAAATTTTCACCTCAAAATGGGTTTATACACTCAAAAATATTTTGAATCGCGAATAACTCTAAAACTACTAGGAATTCGAAAAAAAGTTCTTGTGCAAAAAATGTAGAGTACAAAATTCTCTACAAAAAAGTATTCTAGGTATTTGTTCATAACCTCAAAATTTTCACCTTAAAATGGGTTTATACACTCAAAAATATTTTGAATCGCGAATAACTCGAAAACTACGAGGAATTCGAGAAAAAGTTCTTGTGCAAAAAATGTAGAGTGCAAAATTCTCTACAAAAAAGTATCCCAGGAATTTGTTCCTAACCTTAAAATTTTTACCTTAAAATGGGTTTACACTCAAAAATATATTGGATCGTGAATAATTCGAAAACTATAAATATTTCGAAAAAAACTGCAGTAACAAAAAATGTAGAGTACAAAATTCTCTACAAAAAAGTATTCTAGGTATTTGTTCATAACCTCAAAATTTTCACCTCAAAATGGGTTTATACACTCAAAAATATTTTGAATCGCGAATAACTCGAAAACTACGAGGAATTCGAGAAAAAGTTCTTGTGCAAAAAATGTAGAGTACAAAATTCTCTACAAAAAAGTATTCTAGGTATTTGTTCATAACCTCAAAATTTTCACCTTAAAATGGGTTTATACACTCAAAAATATTTTGAATCGCGAATAACTCTAAAACTACTAGGAATTCGAAAAAAAGTTCTTGTGCAAAAAATGTAGAGTACAAAATTCTCTACAAAAAAGTATCCCAGGAATTTGTTCCTAACCTTAAAATTTTTACCTTAAAATGGGTTTACACTCAAAAATATATTGGATCGTGAATAATTCGAAAACTATAAATATTTCGAAAAAAACTGCAGTAACAAAAAATGTAGAGTACAAAATTCTCTACAAAAAAGTATTCTAGGTATTTGTTCATAACCTCAAAATTTTCACCTCAAAATGGGTTTATACACTCAAAAATATTTTGAATCGCGAATAACTCGAAAACTACGAGGAATTCGAGAAAAAGTTCTTGTGCAAAAAATGTAGAGTACAAAATTCTCTACAAAAAAGTATTCTAGGTATTTGTTCATAACCTCAAAATTTTCACCTTAAAATGGGTTTATACACTCAAAAATATTTTGAATCGCGAATAACTCGAAAACTACGAGGAATTCGAGAAAAAGTTCTTGTGCAAAAAATGTAGAGTGCAAAATTCTCTACAAAAAAGTATCCCAGGAATTTGTTCCTAACCTTAAAATTTTTACCTTAAAATGGGTTTACACTCAAAAATATATTGGATCGTGAATAATTCGAAAACTATAAATATTTCGAAAAAAACTGCAATAACAAAAAATGTAGAGTACAAAATTCTCTACAAAAAAGTATCCCAGGAATTTGTTCCTAACCTTAAAATTTTTACCTTAAAATGGGTTTACACTCAAAAATATATTGGATCGTGAATAATTCGAAAACTATAAATATTTCGAAAAAAACTGCAGTAACAAAAAATGTAGAGTACAAAATTCTCTACAAAAAAGTATTCTAGGTATTTGTTCATAACCTCAAAATTTTCACCTCAAAATGGGTTTATACACTCAAAAATATTTTGAATCGCGAATAACTCGAAAACTACGAGGAATTCGAGAAAAAGTTCTTGTGCAAAAAATGTAGAGTACAAAATTCTCTACAAAAAAGTATTCTAGGTATTTGTTCATAACCTCAAAATTTTCACCTTAAAATGGGTTTATACACTCAAAAATATTTTGAATCGCGAATAACTCTAAAACTACTAGGAATTCGAAAAAAAGTTCTTGTGCAAAAAATGTAGAGTACAAAATTCTCTACAAAAAAGTATTCTAGGTATTTGTTCATAACCTCAAAATTTTCACCTTAAAATGGGTTTATACACTCAAAAATATTTTGAATCGCGAATAACTCGAAAACTACGAGGAATTCGAGAAAAAGTTCTTGTGCAAAAAATGTAGAGTGCAAAATTCTCTACAAAAAAGTATCCCAGGAATTTGTTCCTAACCTTAAAATTTTTACCTTAAAATGGGTTTACACTCAAAAATATATTGGATCGTGAATAATTCGAAAACTATAAATATTTCGAAAAAAACTGCAATAACAAAAAATGTAGAGTACAAAATTCTCTACAAAAAAGTATCCCAGGTATTTGTTCATAACCTCAAAATTTTTACCTTAAAATGGGTTTATACACTCAAAAATATTTTGAATCGAAAATAATTCTAAAACTACTAGGAATTCGAAAAAAAGTGCTTGAACAAAAAATGTACAGCACAAAATTCTCTACAGATTGGTCTTTCACCTAACCTCAAAATTTTCACCGAAAAATAGGTTAATGTACTCAAAAACATTTTGAATTGTGTATAACTCGAAAACTATGAGGATTTCAACACAAACCGCCGAGACAATAAATGTGTAGCACAACATTCTGTACAAAAATAGTTTAAATTTTTTCCTAACCTCAAAACTTCCATCATGAAATGGGTTTGAAACCTCGAGCGTTGAGGGAGATTCACTCAGAAATAGTAGCTCCAACTAAAAAATGACTGGAGACGTTTTTTGTAGAAAATTTTGTACTCTACATTTTTTGTTCGGGCAGTTTTTTTGGAATCCACTTAGTTTTCGAGTAAGACCACAATTGAACTCGGAAATCTAGCAAAACACGAAGGAACGAGTACGTTCACCATTAAAAATGTCAAACTTAATGATGCCAAATGTCAGATTTGACATATTCACATCAGTGTTGCCATTGTTGTTGTTGTTTCTTCCTCATTCTAACTTGTTATTTATATTGTCGTCAAATGAATGAAATTATTGACGCATTTTAATCAAAATGAATCGGAAATGAATTGCAAAAGGTGAATCCACCCAGAAAAAGGGTAAATACGATTTCGTCGGTCCGAAAAGTGCGTTTTCTTTGTAAAAGTTCAAAAAATTGGACCGAGATTGGACCATATTTCCAGACCCAATTGCGTTTAAAATAACAAATTTGAAATCGTAACTTTTTCATTGAAATCAGTCGAGCTGGAAACAGAAATTAGACAAATAACCCACCATGCAACAGACATGCGGGCAACAACTTTTAAGTGACCCTAATCGAGTGATGTTTAATTGGTAAACGCAGCGTCACAGTTGTTTAATAAAAGTTTCCCAGTTCGTCGTATGAACTCGTTTCCTTGAAAAAAAATATATATCAGACATTCTTGTTTGAATTATAAATAAATACGTTTAGATATAGAACGAGAAGCAAACACTTAGGAGCTGCCACATTTTTTCATCATCATTTGTTTGCCAGAAGTGTTCGAAAAAAATCATGAAAATCAATCGCAGACTAAGAATCATTTTCCACCGCGACAACGCGAGCTCTCACACATCAGTTTAAAGAAAATCACTTTTGAACCGTCATCCGCTGCGGTATGACACCCAATGATTTCTCCTTATTCCCACGGATCACAAATAAATTTCGAGGCCAACATTCTTCTCATAGAAAATTTATCAAATTTCCCGCAAAAATGATTTCTCGACCTTTTTCCGTACAATTAGTCGTTTCATCAAAAAAAGCAATTCAAAGTCAAGATTTAACATCCAGATACGTTGTGTTATTCGAGATTTCCAATATTTTTAAAAACTCCTTCGTAGAAAGCACTTTTCCACCCCAAAATCTAATTTAACAGTAGTATTATTATCTTTTATATAGACGCCCTGTATAAACCGTTATTTATTGTTTGTAACGATCGTATACGCCTCGTATAAACATCACTTAACAGTAGTATTATAAACATTGTTATAGACGCCCCGTATAAACTGTTATTTATCGTTGTAATAATCGTATACGCCCCCGTATAAACTGTTGTTAATCGTTGAAATAATCGTATACGCCCCGTATAAACCGTTATTTATTCTAATAATCGTATACGCCCCGTATAAACTGTTGTTAATCGTTGTAATAATCGTATACGCCCTGTATAAATCGTTATTTATTCTAATAATCGTATACGCCTTGTATAAACTTCAAAATTTTCACCTTAAAATGGGTTTATACACTCAAAAATATTTTGAATCGCGAATAATTCGAAAACTATGAGTATTTCGAAAAAAACTGCAATAACAAAAAATGTAGAGTATAAAATTGTCTACAAAAAATTATTCCAGGTATTTTTTCGTATACGCCCCGTATAAACCGTTATTTATTCTAATAATCGTATACGCCCCGTATAAACTGTTGTTTATCGTTGTAATAATCGTATGCGCCCCGTATAAACCGTTATTTATTCTAATAATCGTATACGCCCCGTATAAACTGTTGTTAATGGTTGTAATAATCGTATGCGCCCCGTATAAATCGTTATTTATTCTAATAATCGTATACGCCCCGTATAAACCGTTATTTATTCTAATAATCGTATACGCCCCGTATAAACCGTTATTTATTCTAATAATCGTATACGCCCCGTATAAACCGTTATTTATTCTAATAATCGTATACGCCCCGTATAAACCGTTATTTATTCTAATAATCGTATACGCCCCGTATAAACTGTTGTTTATCGTTGTAATAATCGTGTACGCCCCGTATAAACCGTTATTTATTCTAATAATCGTATACGTCCCGTATAAACCGTTATTTATTCTAATAATCGTATACGCCCCGTATAAACTGTTGTTTATAGTTGTAATAATCGTATACGCCCCGTATAAACTGTTGTTAATCGTTGTAATAATCGTATGCGCCCCGTATAAACCGTTATTTATTCTAATAATCGTATACGCCCCGTATAAACCGTTATTTATTCTAATAATCGTATACGTCCCGTATAAACCGTTATTTATTCTAATAATCGTATACGCCCCGTATAAACTGTTGTTTATAGTTGTAATAATCGTATACGCCCCGTATAAACTGTTGTTAATCGTTGTAATAATCGTATGCGCCCCGTATAAACCGTTATTTATTCTAATAATCGTATACGCCCCGTATAAACCGTTATTTATTCTAATAATCGTATACGCCCCGTATAAACTGTTGTTTATAGTTGTAATAATCGTATACGCCCCGTATAAACTGTTGTTAATCGTTGTAATAATCGTATGCGCCCCGTATAAACCGTTATTTATTCTAATAATCGTATACGTCCCGTATAAACCGTTATTTATTCTAATAATCGTATACGCCCCGTATAAACTGTTGTTTATAGTTGTAATAATCGTATACGCCCCGTATAAACTGTTGTTAATCGTTGTAATAATCGTATGCGCCCCGTATAAACCGTTATTTATTCTAATAATCGTATACGCCCCGTATTTATTGTTGAAACAATCGTATACGCCTCGTATAAACCTAATTTATGATTAATATAATTCGTAATATATTTCTGTTGAATCGATTTGATTTTTTTAACACGATTTGAATAAAAAAAAAAAAATTGAAATCTCCATTGCGAGCAGAACATGTGTTAAACATGTGTCATATTCTGTTTACCACGTCATCCGTAATTTCGTCATCATTAAACCATTTTTTTTTTATTTATTTACATTAAAAAACAATTGGGTTGACGCAAGGGAGGTTCGATGGCAATTTTAAATTTTTTATTTTCGTATAACTGCCGTTCCAACACGATTTTATATACCGCGCAACTAAAGTACATTCGGAAAAATGAATGAGAGTTGGTTAGTATACGAGGGTTGTTCGAATATAAGCCCGATTTCGATCTAATAATTTTCGTTGTAATAATTTGGTTTTTTCCACTTCATATCGTTAGAGGAGACGTGCGAAAACTTAATTCCGCCGTTTCACAACCGTAGATGAAACGATGGACTGAAAAGGGAAAGCAGGATCCAAAAAAGGTGAAGGTCGTTTCAAGGTAATGGCGTCGGTTTTTTGGGATACGAATTAAGCAAAAACGGCCGTATTCGATTAAGAATAAAGTGTTGGTTCATCAAGACCATGCACCAAATCACACATCCGTTATTGCATTGACCAAAAATTAATAAATTGCCACCTCATGCACCCTATTCGCCAGATTCGGCCCCATCGGATTATTTTCCATATTCGGACTTGAAAAAATGACTCGGTGGTTAAAGATTTTGACGATTCTTATTATAAAAAGGGTATCGAACTCATTAGAAAAAGTGTATTGAGCTAGAAAGAGAAAATGAATAATTTTTTTCAAAATTTTTGTATTTTATTCGTTCGCCCAGTTAGTTCTGACACCATCCTGTTTTGAACGTTTTGTAACACATCAGTATAACGCTCACTCATACGACACGAAATTTTTCACGCGTCTTTTCAAAAATTCCGGTTTATATTCGAACCACCCTCGTAGTTGTTATAATTTTATTACAATAAGCTGTCTATAACGGCCTCCTGGTGTTAAAAACATTAAATTGTATCATGCAAACTGTAGGAATACTCGATTAAGACCAATACCATAATTTAACCATACTTCAGGCTTCTCTCTACGGTATTATCTACTTTTGGGTGTTACAAAAACTTCCATTATACGAATACTACATTTTCAAAATTGATTCAAAGGAATATATATATAAGAAAAAGGGTAAATTTCTATCTGAGACGGTCAGAATCCGACAAGACGGTGACGCATCTATTTTTTCGAAGCTCAGATAATACGGATGAGTCATCATCGTCGGGGCGCGTTCACCAGACGCCCGGAAATGCAACTTCGAGGGTGAGTTATGAGGGTGAAGTTTGAATGTCACTTAATTTTTGGGGGATACGTTTCGACGAGGGTATCATAGGTTAATGACTTTTCTTATAAAACAAATTTTTTGCTGTTGACAACATTTTTTTTTTAAAATTCCAAACGTACCGTTCAAGTACAAAGTCCATAGTTCTTTCTTGAATCATAACAATTGATTTGTTGTAAATAATAAATCGACGAAAATATTTTCTTTTTTATGCGATCGAAGTCTACTGTGTCATAATATCCATTTTCGCAATCAGGTACAATCCGTCAGGTTCGTCTCCAAATATTTCAAACAAAAGGTCATATCGGGGTTGCCAACGCCTGGCGACAGAAATCCCCGACACTAGATCAATAAATAAGATTCTATAAACACAAAAAAAACTGGATAAAGTTCAGTATTTTCTTCATTCCATCAAGCCCTTATCTTGTTTGGAATTAGACAAAAAATCGGTGCAACTCGTCACTAAATTTAAAGCTATGAGAATTCGGGATCTTACCAAATCCTCCCTGCGGTGGTTTCTGGACCCCTTGTGAAAAAATACCCCTAAATTGGTAAACGGTAGTGAGATATATAATTGGCGCAGTCAGTAGGATTTATTTGGCATCGTTTCTCAATAACCTTACTTATTCTATGTACAGTTTGGATTTTCAAACATTGTTTCAACGCTTCTTTTATTCTAGGCCAGGTATTTCCCATCATGACCTCAACTTTTCCTATTAACCATGGATGGATCGTTGTAAATCGTATAAGTTTCGATTCGTATCTCGCATCGGTTGAAAAATTTGCTTAAATTGATCCCATGATCATCACAAGGTTTAAATCGATTTAAACAAATCCCCATTAAGGGTTTTTTTGGTTGTGAAATCTTTAATTGGCGCAGTCAGTAGGATTTGTCGCGGCCATTTTGTCAAATGAATCCCCGAATCCTGAATATTTTCTTAAATAATCAATTTTTTCATTAATATGTCATTTAATGATGCGACTTTCTAATTTCGTCACGTGGTGAAACATCTGTCGAATCCAACAAAACGTCCCTCGATTTAAATACACAGACACCAACTTATTATTATTATACCAGGGATAATGGGCGGTCGACGCCCACTATTTACTTGGGTGAAGGTTAAAATTTAGACATAAAGGCACCAGACCATGGCATCGTGTTGATTTAAAAAAAAAAAAAAATAATACCATTACTTGGTAATAGGGCAATGTACCATAACGACCTTGTTGCCGAATTTCTTAAACAAAAATACGAGAGTACGAATCATACTAAGAGAAAAAAGACAAACGATGTGGCAACGCTGTTGAAATATACAATGCAATCGAATTGTCATGGTTAAATTTCGATTAATCGGTTGTGTTTTAATGGAAATGCTTTAGCGTTGATAAAATTGATAAATGTCCTTTTAGAAACGATATATTCGTAATTATATCCATAAACTATTACATATATTGTAATGTTTTTCGTTATTATTAACACTTTTCTATTCGTTGGGTTAATTAATAAACACTTAACTTGTAATCATTTACTTATAATTATTCTTTCTGTTCACTACGACTATTTATATACCTAAATAAAATTCTAAAACAAAAAGAAACAAAAGAAATAAATAAATAAACAAACATTCCTTGAAATTATTTAGAAGAAATATTGTAAATAAACCGCCTGGTACTAAAAAAATTATATGATATATATAGATAGATAGAATTAAGTTTGAAAAAATGTTCGATCAAGTTAAAAACTCGGAAAATCGGGATTTTGGTCAAAAAAAAACTCAGAAAAACACAATTTTGGTCCAAATAAACACAGAAAAGTCAATTTAGTATCAAGAAAACCCAGGAAATTTGATTTATGAGAAAATTATATTTGAAAAAAATGTTCGATCAAATTAAAAACTCCGAAAATCGGGATTTTGGTCAAAAAAACTCAGAAAAACACAATTTTGGTTCAAATAAACACAGAAAAGTCAATTTAGTATCAAGAAAACCCAGGAAATTTGATTTATGAGAAAATTATATTTGAAAAAAATGTTCGATCAAATTAAAAACTCCGAAAATCGGGATTTTGGTCAAAAAAACTCAGAAAAACACAATTTTGGTTCAAATAAACACAGAAAAGTCAATTTAGTATCAAGAAAACCCAGGAAATTTGATTTATGAGAAAATTATATTTGAAAAAAATGTTCGATCAAATTAAAAACTCCGAAAATCGGGATTTTGGTCAAAAAAACTCAGAAAAACACAATTTTGGTTTAAATAAACACAGAAATGTCAATTAGTATCAAGAAAACCCAGGAAATTTGATATATGATAGAATTAAGTTTAAAAAAAATGTTCGATCAAATTAAAAATTCCGAAAATCGGGATTTTGGTCAAAAAAACTCAGAAAAACACAATTTTGGTTCAAATAAACACAGAAAAGTCAATTTAGTATCAAGAAAACCCAGGAAATTTGATTTATGAGAAAATTATGTTTGAAAAAAATGTTCGATCAAATTAAAAATTCCGAAAATCGGAATTTTGGTCAAAAGAAACTCAGAAAAACACAATTTTAGTTCAAATAAACACAGAAAAGTCAATTTAGTATCAAAAAAACCCAGGAAATTTGATATATGATAGAATTAAGTTTGAAAAAAATGTTCGATCAAATTAAAAATTCCGAAAATCGGAATTTTGGTCAAAAGAAACTCAGAAAAACACAATTTTGGTTTAAATAAACACAGAAATGTCAATTAGTATCAAGAAAACCCAGGAAATTTGATATATGATAGAATTAAGTTTGAAAAAAATGTTCGATCAAATTAAAAACTCCGAAAATCGGAATTTTGGTCAAAAGAAACTGCAGAAAAACACAATTTTGGTCCAAATAAACTATACACTTGTAATAATTTACTTATAACTATTCTTTCTGTTCACTACGACTATTTATATACCTAAATAAAATTCTAAAACAAAAAGAAATAAATAAATAAACTTTCCTTGAAATTATTTAGAAGAAATATTGTAAATAAACCACCTGGTACTAAAAAAATTATATACAAATAAACGAAATGTGAAAGACGCCGTCCGAAAAGCGCCGCGCGAAATCGCCGAATTTTTAAACTTCCATATTATGCTCGATTCTCACAATGTACGGGGTCTTTCGATATACCAACTTCTCATCAAGACTAATTATCGAAGCATTTTTTCCATTCCGATAAAGCCATTTAATTTCACTTTTTTATTAAGACGATAGTTCCCAGTATCAGTTCACCATTAAAAACGTCATAATTCAAAATGGCAATGACAGATTTGACATATTAACATCGGCGTTGCAACCCTCGCATATAATTATCACACGGTTATAGATCTGGAGAATACGCAATCTACCTCAACCCTAAACGATGTAAGACCATAATATACGAGGGCTGTGCACTAATAATGACTTATTATTATGAATTGATATTTCAAAGTAGAAGAAACGTACGAATCCAGTTATTTATCTCAATCTTATCGAAAATTAAGTAGAAAATTTCAATTTTTTTATCGATTTTGATGTTACTAACCCTTTTTTAACAAAATTATGATCGAAATCCGTTACGTATAGAGTTGGAATGTTTGGCGTTACTTCAAGTACCCCATCTCTAAATCTATCTCGAACCGAGACGTGTTATTGACAACTATTAAAATAAAAATACCGTAGAACATCTGGCAATGACCATTTACGACAATGAAGAACCGGAAACGTGTACCACTTATCCCTTATATATATACGAACATCCGGTGCGGATTGAACGGGCGCGTGTTGAATTTTTTTCAACTAATTTCGACGGGGATCATTGATTTCAAACCGTGGAGGTACATATCCAATTCGGATTTAACCATTAAGTATACAGGACGGACGATTTGTCGAGCTTACATCGAAGGCTACGATCAGAACGCGCCGTTCTCGGTTCGCACGCTATAGAGCGAGTTTTTGAGAAATTTGCTGTTCTGCTGAGAGTAAAAAAGCTCTGCCAACTTTAGTGACATCACTTCGTATCCAAAACTGCTCTGATGTGGTCCCGGATCGACCTACCTTCAATCTTAATCGTTTTATGAAACTCACGGTCGAACCCCGTAACTCCGATGCAGCTAAATGGTATTTTCCACGCGATAAATTATTACTTGGGAGTGTAACTTCTGTTATCGTATGATTTTCGCGTTCCTCTGTCGTAATTTTGACCGTGGAGTTGCACGACAGTCGACGCGGTTCGAATTCATTCAACTTTCCGTGCCGTACCCGCGAAACATTCAACGTACCTCGTAAATCACGTTTTGTGTGTGGGAAAAACGCGGTCGATGTCCACAGTATGGTGTTGAAATTTCTTATCTGTGCAAAATTTCGTCGTAGGATCGAAGTAGCACACGTAGAAACTGTAGAAATCTGATCTGATCATGGTCGATTGATTTCGACAAAGAAATTTGCATACAAATTGATTCCGGCGTTTTGGATTTTTGACCGTTTAGAAAAAGGAAAATGATAGGAAATTATGGTGAATGTATATACCGAGCGCAAAATCAATTAAACTTGTACTGAGTAAAGCGAATTGTGAAAGCTGCAGAGACGGACCGACCCGACCGCACAAATCATTTATTCGAAATAATTGATCGTAAAAATTTGTTTTGAAAAACACTAAATTTCACTGTTGTGCGCAGAATTTTCGTCCCGTATTGCACTAAGTTCGGAAAAGTAATTTTCACGTGGATTGAGGTCAGAAATGGAATTCGGCCAATTTATACGTACAATCATTAACTACTCGATTAAAATGAAACCAATGTGTGAATAAATTGAACAATTTTGATCTAATTTAACTTAAAAAACACAAATTTTCATCGAATTGAACTAATGGAACCCAATGTACCCAATTAAAGTAATAGAACCCAATTTTCTAACAAAATACACTCAAAAATAGTCACATTGGACAGATTGACTTAAATCGAAAAGTCAATTTTAAACTCAGGAAATTTGATTTATGATAGAATTAAGTTTGAAAAAATGTTCGATCAAGTTAAAAACTCCGAAAATCCGGATTTTGGTCAAAAGAAACTCACAAAAAACACAATTTTGGTCCAAATAAACACAGAAAAGTCAATTTTAGTATCAAGAAAGCTCAGGAAATTCGGTTTATGATAGAATTAAATTTGACAAAAACGTTCGATCAAGTTAAAAACACCGAAAATCGGGATTTTGATCAAAAGAAACTCAGAAAAACACAATTTTGGTCCGATTAAACTCAGAAAAGTCAATTTAGTATCAAAAAAAACTCAGGAAATTTGATTTATGATAGAATTAAGTTTGAAAAAATGTTCGATCAAGTTAAAAACTCCGAAAATCCGGATTTTGGTCAAAAGAAACTCACAAAAAACACAATTTTGGTCCAAATAAACACAGAAAAGTCAATTTAGTATCAAGAAAGCTCAGGAAATTTCGGTTTATGATAGAATTAAATTTGAAAAAAACGTTCGATCAAGTTAAAAACACCGAAAATCGGGATTTTGAACAAAAGAAACTCAGAAAAACACAATTTTGGTCCGATTAAACTCAGAAAAGTCAATTTAGTATCAAGAAAACTCAGGAAATTTGATTTATGATAGAATTAAGTTTGAAAAAGTGTTCGATCAATTTAAAAACTCCGAAAATCGGGTTTTTGGTCCCATTCAGCTCAGAAAAACATAATTTTGGTTCAATTAAACTCAGAAAATTTAAATTTTGACAGAATCAGAATAAAAAACGTCAATTTTCGAACAAAATAAGCAAAGAAAAGACAGTTTTTTTTCGATTAAACTAGAAAAAGTCAATTTTGTACTCAGATATGTTAATTTTTATCTTATCTTATCTTATAGAAAAGCCCATTTTCGATCAAATTAAACTCAAAAATAACAAATTTTTACCAAATAAAAACAGAAAATTCTATTTTCGATAGAATTGGAATAGAGGAAGTCAATGTTCGATCACATTAAAAACTCCGAAAATTAGAATTTTGCTCAAAATCAATTTTGTGTTGAGCAAACTCAGAAATTTTGATTTTCAACATAATTAAAATTACAGAAGCCAATGTTGGATCAAAACAAATTCAGAAAAGACAATTTCGGTCCAATTCAACTCAGAAAAACACAATTGTGGTTGGAAAAAGCTCAGAAAACTCAGTTCTGAACCGAATTTAACCCGAACAAGCACATTTTGGATCAAATAAATTCGGAAAAGTCAATTTCGGTCCAATTCAACTCAGAAAAACACAATTGTTGTTGAAAAAAACTCAGAAAACTCAGTTCTGAACCAAATTTAACCCGAACAATCACATTTTGGATCAAATAAATTAGGAAAAGTAAATTTCGGTCCAATTCAACTCAGAAAAACACAATTGTGGTTGAAAAAAACTCAGAAAACTCAGTTCTGAACCGAATTTAACCCGAACAATCACATTTTGGATCAAATAAATTAGGAAAAGTAAATTTCGGTCCAATTCAACTCAGAAAAACACAATTGTGGTTGAAAAAAACTCAGAAAACTCAGTTCTGAACCGAATTTAACCCGAACAATCACATTTTGGATCAAATAAATTCGGTAAAGTCAATTTCGGTCCAATTCAACTCAGAAAAACACAATTGTGGTTGAAAAAAACTCAGAAAACTCAGTTCTGAACCGAATTTAACCCGAACAATCACATTTTGGATCAAATAAATTAGGAAAAGTAAATTTCGGTCCAATTCAACTCAGAAAAACACAATTGTTGTTGAAAAAAACTCAGAAAACTCAGTTCTGAACCGAATTTAACCCGAACAATCACATTTTGGATCAAATAAATTCAGAAAAGTCAATTTCGGTCCAATTCAACTCAGAAAAACACAATTGTGGTTGAAAAAAAACTCAGAAAACTCAGTTCTGAACCGAATTTAACCCGAACAATCACATTTTGGATCAAATAAATTCAGAAAAGTCAATTTCGGTCCAATTCAACTCAGAAAAACACAATTGTGGTTGAAAAAAACTCAGAAAACTCAGTTCTGAACCGAATTTAACCCGAACAATCACATTTTGGATCAAATAAATTAGGAAAAGTAAATTTCGGTCCAATTCAACTCAGAAAAACACAATTGTTGTTGAAAAAAACTCAGAAAACTCAGTTCTGAACCGAATTTAACCCGAACAATCACATTTTGGATCAAATAAATTCAGAAAAGTCAATTTCGGTCCAATTCAACTCAGAAAAACACAATTGTGGTTGAAAAAAACTCAGAAAACTCAGTTCTGAACCGAATTTAACCCAAGCAAGCACATTTTGGATCAAATAAATTAGGAAAAGTAAATTTCGGTCCAATTCAACTCAGAAAAACACAATTGTTGTTGAAAAAAACTCAGAAAACTCAGTTCTGAACCGAATTTAACCCGAACAAGCACATTTTGGATCAAATAAATTCAGAAAAGTCATTTTTCTCAAAATGAAACCAATAGAAACCAATGTATGGTCAAATCCAATATCAGGAAAGTTGATTTTGGTCGAATTGAACTCAGATTTTATACTGAATTATATTTTTAAAAGCCAATTGACCAATTTCAGCGTATCAACAGCAAATTTTTGATTTAATTTAATTCGAAAAGATGAATTTTCAACCAAACTGAACCCTCAAAACTCAATTTTCTACAAGTTACTTAATTTATTTATCCACGAAATCAATTTCCACTAATTACAATGTTCAACGTGGATAAAATTAATTTTTTATATATTAAAATTGATCCTGTCTTTTTATTAAAGTACCCCAAATATACGTAATCGAATCGCAATTTCTTAATAAACATAAATAAATCCTCGATCCGGTTCTGGCTTTGTCTAGACAGAGGTTACATTAAACTGACCTCATCGACCTAAATCCTTCAACGTTATCTTTGCAAAAAATCTTGTTTATAATCCTTTTTCGTATTTATCAGATCCACCGGCAACTTGTAAGACAATTACCAGGAAGTTAAGTCACGATTAAGGGTGAAAAATCTAATCGAGAAATAAGAAATCGAATAAAACGTTACCTGGTTTTAATTATGAAATTATCGAATTTGAAAATCGACATTTCAACACCCCCTGTAAATGATAATAAGTTGTAATTATCCCCTAAACTGTTTAAACAATTCGTGCACGTCATGTTTTCATACCAATCCCCAGCATCCGATCGTCCACGAAACTTCACGATTCATTTGCGATGATTAGAGATGCGGAAAGTTATTTTATTATCAAACTAAATCAGTTACGTCGAAATGTAGTTAACCAAACTAACAATTTTTATTGATATTAATTTGAGGATTTTTGTTTTAAATTTACATTTATTCAATTCGATTTTTTTTTGTGATACATTTTACGGTATTATTTTGTAATATAGTTCCGGGTGTTACTAACTTCTTTATCTCTACGGAAAGGGACTCGCCGACGAACCCTGGCAGTGTGACGTCACACGCGGAAGCATCACGTTGCCAGATCCGTCCATGCCGTTTAGCCGGTCGCGGGGCTGTTGTCCGTCCGGATTCGATTTTCTCTCGTTTCCCATTAAATACGTCGAACGTTTCCTCATGATATATCGTAGTGGCGTTTAAGTAACTATGGAAATTTGTTTTACTTTGACCTTGAGAGTGTTAGTCGGTTGTTCGCGGTATCAACACGCGGTCCTCGGGTAGTACTCGAGATTGGTAACAACTTCCATTATGGGGGAGGATGTTTAAGGGGTGGAAATTTGTAAACAAGGTAAATTGTCGTAGGAATTTTATATAGATCAATACATGATATTGTTTTTGATCGAATTTATTATGGAAAGTTCAACATTTGTTGGAATTAATCGTGGGAGATAGAAAATTGTCAGTTTTTCATCAAGTTTACTCTTAATGATCAATTTTTGACTAATTTTATGATTAAATTTTTATTTTTACCTAATTATGTATCGGATTTTCGATCAAATTAACCCAAGGGAAGACCCCGCTTAATTTTTGAGTGATTTAAATTTTTTGTAACCGATTTTTCAACAAATCGACCTCAAAACAATTAATTTTAGATCAATCTAATTTAGAAAAGTCAATTTTTGATAAAATTAATTTCAAAAAACATCATTTTGACTCAATTTAACACAGGAACGACTATTTTCTGATGAATAAAACTAAGAGAAACTAATATATGATCAAAATTATGTTGAAAAGTCGAAATAAATTTATAAAACACAATTTTGGACCAATTGAAACAAAAAAAAAACAATTTTTGACCGAATCAAGTTGAAAACTTCTAATTTTTTATAACATTAACCTCAGAAAAACCAATTTTGGATCTATTAAATTTAGGGAGGCCAATTTTCTGTCGAATTGAATTTGACAGTTTCAATTTTTGATCAAATTAACCTCAGAAAAACCGATTTTTGACTAAATTCAGATTGGCATTTGCAATTTTTATAAAATTATCGTCAAAAAAGACCATTTTGTACCGATTTTTGTCCGAATATACCTTAGATATTCCAATTTTTACAACATTAACCTCAGAAAAACCAATTTTGGATCTATTAAATTTAGGGAGGCCAATTTTCTGTCGAATTGAATTTGACAGTTTCAATTTTTGATCAAATTAACCTCAGAAAAGACCATTTTGAAACAATTAAACTCAGAAAAACCGATTTTTGACCAAATTCAGAATGGCATTTGCAATTTTTATAAAATTATCGTCAAAAAAGACCATTTTGTACCGATTTTTGTCCGAATATACCTTAGATATTCCAATTTTTACAACATTAACCTCAGAAAAACCAATTTTGGATCTATTAAATTTAGGGAGGCCAATTTTCTGTCGAATTGAATTTGACAGTTTCAATTTTTGATCAAATTAACCTCAGAAAAGACCATTTTGAAACAATTAAACTCAGAAAAACCGATTTTTGACCAAATTCAGAATGGCATTTGCAATTTTTATAAAATTATCGTCAAAAAGACCATTTTGTACCGATTTTTGTCCGATATACCTTAGATATTCCAATTTTTACAACATTAACCTCAGAAAAACCAATTTTGGATCTATTAAATTTAGGGAGGCCAATTTTCTGTCGAATTGAATTTGACAGTTTCAATTTTTGATCAAATTAACCTCAGAAAAGACCATTTTGAAACAATTAAACTCAGAAAAACCGATTTTTGACCAAATTCAGAATGGCATTTGCAATTTTTATAAAATTATCGTCAAAAAAGACCATTTTGTACCGATTTTTGTCCGAATATACCTTAGATATTCCAATTTTTACAACATTAACCTCAGAAAAACCAATTTTGGATCTATTAAATTTAGGGAGGCCAATTTTCTGTCGAATTGAATTTGACAGTTTCAATTTTTGATCAAATTAACCTCAGAAAAGACCATTTTGAAACAATTAAACTCAGAAAAACCGATTTTTGACCAAATTCAGAATGGCATTTGCAATTTTTATAAAATTATCGTCAAAAAAGACCATTTTGTACCGATTTTTGTCCGAATATACCTTAGATATTCCAATTTTTACAACATTAACCTCAGAAAAACCAATTTTGGATCTATTAAATTTAGGGAGGCCAATTTTCTGTCGAATTGAATTTGACAGTTTCAATTTTTGATCAAATTAACCTCAGAAAAGACCATTTTGAAACAATTAAACTCAGAAAAACCGATTTTTGACCAAATTCAGAATGGAATTTGCAATTTTTATAAAATTATCGTCAAAAAAGACCATTTTGTACCGATTTTTGTCCGAATATACCTTAGATATTCCAATTTTTACAACATTAACCTCAGAAAAACCAATTTTGGATCTATTAAATTTAGGGAGGCCAATTTTCTGTCGAATTGAATTTGACAGTTTCAATTTTTGATCAAATTAACCTCAGAAAAGACCATTTTGAAACAATTAAACTCAGAAAAACCGATTTTTGACTAAATTCAGATTGGCATTTGCAATTTTTATAAAATTATCGTCAAAAAAGACCATTTTGTACCGATTTTTGTCCGAATATACCTTAGATATTCCAATTTTTACAACATTAACCTCAGAAAAACCAATTTTGGATCTATTAAATTTAGGGAGGCCAATTTTCTGTCGAATTGAATTTGACAGTTTCAATTTTTGATCAAATTAACCTCAGAAAAGACCATTTTGAAACAATTAAACTCAGAAAAACCGATTTTTGACCAAATTCAGAATGGCATTTGCAATTTTTATAAAATTATCGTCAAAAAAGACCATTTTGTACCGATTTTTGTCCGAATATACCTAAGATATTCCAATTTTTACAACATTAACCTCAGAAAAACCAATTTTGGATCTATTAAATTTAGGGAGGCCAATTTTCTGTCGAATTGAATTTGACAGTTTCAATTTTTGATCAAATTAACCTCAGAAAAGACCATTTTGAAACAATTAAACTCAGAAAAACCGATTTTTGACTAAATTCAGATTGGCATTTGCAATTTTTATAAAATTATCGTCAAAAAAGACCATTTTGTACCGATTTTTGTCCGAATATACCTTAGATATTCCAATTTTTACAACATTAACCTCAGAAAAACCAATTTTGGATCTATTAAATTTAGGGAGGCCAATTTTCTGTCGAATTGAATTTGACAGTTTCAATTTTTGATCAAATTAACCTCAGAAAAGACCATTTTGAAACAATTAAACTCAGAAAAACCGATTTTTGACCAAATTCAGAATGGCATTTGCAATTTTTATAAAATTATCGTCAAAAAAGACCATTTTGTACCGATTTTTGTCCGAATATACCTTAGATATTCCAATTTTTACAACATTAACCTCAGAAAAACCAATTTTGGATCTATTAAATTTAGGGAGGCCAATTTTCTGTCGAATTGAATTTGACAGTTTCAATTTTTGATCAAATTAACCTCAGAAAAGACCATTTTGAAACAATTAAACTCAGAAAAACCGATTTTTGACCAAATTCAGAATGGAATTTGCAATTTTTATAAAATTATCGTCAAAAAAGACCATTTTGTACCGATTTTTGTCCGAATATACCTTAGATATTCCAATTTTTACAACATTAAGCTCAGAAAAACCAATTTTGGATCTATTAAATTTAGGTAGGCCAATTTTCTGTCGAATTGAATTTGACAGTTTCAATTTTTGATCAAATTAACCTCAGAAAAGACCATTTTGAAACAATTAAACTCAGAAAAACCGATTTTTGACCAAATTCAGAATGGCATTTGCAATTTTTATAAAATTATCGTCAAAAAAGACCATTTTGTACCGATTTTTGTCCGAATATACCTTAGATATTCCAGTTTTTACAACATTAACCTCAGAAAAACCAATTTTGGATCTATTAAATTTAGGGAGGCCAATTTTCTGTCGAATTGAATTTGACAGTTTCAATTTTTGATCAAATTAACCTCAGAAAAGACCATTTTGAAACAATTAAACTCAGAAAAACCGATTTTTGACTAAATTCAGATTGGCATTTGCAATTTTTATAAAATTATCGTCAAAAAAGACCATTTTGTACCGATTTTTGTCCGAATATACCTTAGATATTCCAATTTTTACAACATTAACCTCAGAAAAACCAATTTTGGATCTATTAAATTTAGGGAGGCCAATTTTCTGTCGAATTGAATTTGACAGTTTCAATTTTTGATCAAATTAACCTCAGAAAAGACCATTTTGAAACAATTAAACTCAGAAAAACCGATTTTTGACCAAATTCAGAATGGAATTTGCAATTTTTATAAAATTATCGTCAAAAAAGACCATTTTGTACCGATTTTTGTCCGAATATACCTTAGATATTCCAATTTTTACAACATTAAGCTCAGAAAAACCAATTTTGGATCTATTAAATTTAGGTAGGCCAATTTTCTGTCGAATTGAATTTGACAGTTTCAATTTTTGATCAAATTAACCTCAGAAAAGACCATTTTGAAACAATTAAACTCAGAAAAACCGATTTTTGACCAAATTCAGAATGGCATTTGCAATTTTTATAAAATTATCGTCAAAAAAGACCATTTTGTACCGATTTTTGTCCGAATATACCTTAGATATTCCAATTTTTACAACATTAACCTCAGAAAAACCAATTTTGGATCTATTAAATTTAGGGAGGCCAATTTTCTGTCGAATTGAATTTGACAGTTTCAATTTTTGATCAAATTAACCTCAGAAAAGACCATTTTGAAACAATTAAACTCAGAAAAAACCGATTTTTGACCAAATTCAGAATGGAATTTGCAATTTTTATAAAATTATCGTCAAAAAAGACCATTTTGTACCGATTTTTGTCCGAATATACCTTAGATATTCCAATTTTTACAACATTAAGCTCAGAAAAACCAATTTTGGATCTATTAAATTTAGGGAGGCCAATTTTCTGTCGAATTGAATTTGGCAGTTTCAATTTTTGATCAAATTAACCTCAGAAAAACCGATTTTTGACTAAATTCAGATTGGCATTTGCAATTTTTATAAAATTATCGTCAAAAAAGACCATTTTGTATCGATTTTTGTCCGAATATATCTTAGAAATGCCAATTTTTACAACATTAAGCTCAGAAAAACAAATTTTGGATCTATTTAATGTAGGAAAGCCAATTTTCTGTTGAATTGAATATGGCAGTTTCAATTTTTGATAAAATTAACCTCAAAAAAGACCATTTTGGACCAAGTAAACTCAGAAAAACCGATTTTTGACCAAAATCATAATGGCATTTGCAATTTTTATAAAATTATCGTCAAAAAAGACCATTTTGCACCGATTTTTTTCAGAATATACCTTAGAGATTCCAATTTTTACAACACTAAGCTCAGAAAAACCAATTTTGGACCTATAAAAGTCAAGAAGGCCAATTTTCTGTCGAATTAAATATGGCATTTACAATTTTTAATAAAACGAACCTCAGAAAACATCATTTTGACTCAATTTAAACTCATAAAAGTCGAAATGAATTTATAAAATCCCATTTTGATCAAGAATGTCCAATTTTGGACCTATTAAACTCAAGAAGGCCAGTTTTCTACCGAATTAAATTTGTCAGTTCCACTTTTTGATAAAATTAACGTCAAAAAAGAACATTTTGTACCGATTTTTGTCCGAATATACCTTAGAAATTCCAATTTTTATAACATTAATCTCAGAAAAACTAATTTTGGATCTATTAAACTCCGAAAGGCCAATTTAATTTGTAATTTCCAATTTTTAATAAAATGAACCTCAGGAAACATCAATTTGGCTCAATTTAAACTCATAAAAGTCGAAATAAATTTATAAAATACAATTTTGATCCAGTACGTCCAATTTTTGTTTATATTAAATCCAAAAAACACCATTTTAAACCTACTGAACTTAGAAAAATCGATTTTTTATCGAATCAAGCTTAAAACATCCAATTTTTTATAACATTGAGCTCAGAAAAACCAATTTTGGATCTATAAAATTCAAGAAGGCCAATTTTCTGTCGAATTAAATTTGTCACTTCGAATTTCAACTTCAAAAAAGACCAATTAAACTTAAAGAAGTTGATTTTTGACCGATTATACCTGAGAACTTCCAATTTTTGATAAAATTGAACTGAAAAAAGATCATTTTGTACCAATTAAATTTATAAAAGTCGATTTTTGATCGAAATCAGCTTAGCAATGGCACTTTTTACAAAATTAACCCCTAAAAAGACCATTTTGGACCAATTTTGTTTATAAATCAAACCCCAAAAACCAAACTAAAGGTAAACAAGCCATTTTTTTATGAAAAAAGCCAATTTTCAAATGGATTAAACGTAGAAAAACAGTTTGGTTCTCTTTATACTTTGTATGAATCGAAAAATTATTAAAAATTTTTCTAATTTTTTATATTATTCTACTTTAAACAATAAACTAAATAAACAAATATAAAAAAAATCTTTTACAAACATTTTTTCTCATGATACAAGCTTCTAAATAACATAAGACCCTGTAGATTTAAAAAAAGCGATGTGATTTATTGTACGCTGTTCATTTTCCATATTTTGTATAAATAAATCTGAAAAGGAAGCGAAGAAATAATATTGAAGATAAAAAGAGAGAGAAACAACAATTTACCGCACTATTCTATTCTGATCAGATCGTATAATATCAACTAAACGTCAAACACACCAATCAGCATCGAATAAAGGGAAACGGGGAGTGGTGGTAAACCGATTATTTTTCTCTCTCTCTCTCTCTCTAACAACAAGTACACTTTCACTTTAATTCCGCTCTATCTTTAATATCAACTCTATGAAATGAAGTGAATGTTAAACACCGATACTTCTTCTTTTTTATTTATTATAACGAATGTTTCGAATTGCATCGTAGCCACCGCCGCCGTTACATATAATTTCCCATAAAATAAGTACAACGCCCACAAATGCGATGCGGCGTTCGAATTTGTGTCAAGGACGAAATCGTTGTACACATTCCAGTAATAATTATTTGTAATAACTAGCATTTTTATAATTTTTTTCGTTGTCATTATTTGTCTTATTTAACGAAAAAAAAAAAAATGATTATTTTTTTAACGCAAATATGTTGAAGTGAAAATTATTATTCCGAAGGTGATGTAATTGTGATTATTACGTGAAATATGTGTCAAGGACTAGATCGTCATCGATTATTTGTAACAGGACCCTACTGGCTCTTTTGTATGCTGCAAACTCCAATATTTTTAAATAATTAGAATTAAATTATTGATTTAATTGAATGTATATATTGATCGAATGTAGCTAGAATTTATAAAGTAGATACGAATTTTTAAAACTAACCTAAAAAATCATTTTTTTTTACCGCAGTTAGCTTAGAATATGAAATTTTTTTCCAAATTAAATTCAGAAAAGACTATTTCGACCTAATTAAGTGCAGAACGTCAAATTCTTGCTTGACTAACATCATTTATTTACAGGTTTTAATTTTGAGAATGTAGTTTTGGACATAAAGTTGATTTTTGACTTGATGGACCTTCTAAAAATTATTTTTTGCCGAAGTAAGGTCAGAATCGCAATTTTTCGATAAAATTAAATTCGGAAGAGGGCCATTTTGGACCAAGTAAATTCTGAGAAGCGCCTTTTTGGACAAATCGAACTTTGAAGAGTCGTTTTTAGAACAAAGCAAATTTTTAAAAGCCAATCATTCATTAGTTTAAGCGCGTAATATCCAATTTTTTATCGAATCGAACTCTAAATACCAAATTGGGCCAAATTAAACTAAGAGAAATCCAATTTTGGACAAATTGCCTATGAAAAATCCATTTTAGAACGACTTGAATTTCCAGAAGCCAATTTTTGACCAATTTGAGTTTATAAAATCCAATTTTTTATCAAATAAAACTCGGAAAAGACCAAATTAAACGAAGAAAAATCCGATTCTGGACAAATTGCCTATGAAAAATCCATTTTAGAACGACTTGAATTTCCAGAAGCCAATTTTTGACAAATTTGAGTTTATAATATCCAATTTTTTATCAAATTAAACTCGAAAATGACCAAATTAAACGAAGAAAAATCCGATTCTGGACAAATTGCCTATGAAAAATCCATTTTAGAACGACTTGAATTTCCAGAAGCCAATTTTTGACCAATTTGAGTTTATAAAATCCAATTTTTTATCAAATAAAACTCGGAAAAGACCAAATTAAACGAAGAAAAATCCGATTCTGGACAAATTGCCTATGAAAAATCCATTTTAGAACGACTTGAATTTCCAGAAGCCAATTTTTGACAACTTTGAGTTTATAATATCCAATTTTTTATCAAATTAAACTCGAAAATGACCAAATTAAACGAAGAAAAATCCGATTCTGGACAAATTGCCTATGAAAAATCCATTTTAGAACGACTTGAATTTCCAGAAGCCAATTTTTGACCAATTTGAGTTTATAAAATCCAATTTTTTATCAAATTAAACTCGAAAAAGACCAAATTAAACGAAGAAAAATCCGATTCTGGACAAATTGCCTATGAAAAATCCATTTTAGAACGACTTGAATTTCCAGAAGCCAATTTTTGACCAATTTGAGTTTATAAAATCCAATTTTTTATCAAATAAAACTCGGAAAAGACCAAATTAAACGAAGAAAAATCCGATTCTGGACAAATTGCCTATGAAAAATCCATTTTAGAACGACTTGAATTTCCAGAAGCCAATTTTTGACAAATTTGAGTTTATAATATCCAATTTTTTATCAAATTAAACTCGAAAATGACCAAATTAAACGAAGAAAAATCCGATTCTGGACAAATTGCCTATGAAAAATCCATTTTAGAACGACTTGAATTTCCAGAAGCCAATTTTTGACCAATTTGAGTTTATAAAATCCAATTTTTTATCAAATAAAACTCGGAAAAGACCAAATTAAACGAAGAAAAATCCGATTCTGGACAAATTGCCTATGAAAAATCCATTTTAGAACGACTTGAATTTCCAGAAGCCAATTTTTGACAAATTTGAGTTTATAATATCCAATTTTTTATCAAATTAAACTCGAAAATGACCAAATTAAACGAAGAAAAATCCGATTCTGGACAAATTGCCTATGAAAAATCCATTTTAGAACGACTTGAATTTCCAGAAGCCAATTTTTGACCAATTTGAGTTTATAAAATCCAATTTTTTATCAAATTAAACTCGAAAAAGACCAAATTAAACGAAGAAAAATCCGATTCTGGACAAATTGCCTATGAAAAATCCATTTTAGAACGACTTGAATTTCCAGAAGCCAATTTTTGACCAATTTGAGTTTATAAAATCCAATTTTTTATCAAATAAAACTCGGAAAAGACCAAATTAAACGAAGAAAAATCCGATTCTGGACAAATTGCCTATGAAAAATCCATTTTAGAACGACTTGAATTTCCAGAAGCCAATTTTTGACAAATTTGAGTTTATAATATCCAATTTTTTATCAAATTAAACTCGAAAATGACCAAATTAAACGAAGAAAAATCCGATTCTGGACAAATTGCCTATGAAAAATCCATTTTAGAACGACTTGAATTTCCAGAAGCCAATTTTTGACAAATTTGAGTTTATAATATCCAATTTTTTATCAAATTAAACTCGAAAATGACCAAATTAAACGAAGAAAAATCCGATTCTGGACAAATTGCCTATGAAAAATCCATTTTAGAACGACTTGAATTTCCAGAAGCCAATTTTTGACAAATTTGAGTTTATAATATCCAATTTTTTATCAAATTAAACTCGAAAATGACCAAATTAAACGAAGAAAAATCCGATTCTGGACAAATTGCCTATGAAAAATCCATTTTAGAACGACTTGAATTTCCAGAAGCCAATTTTTGACCAATTTGAGTTTATAAAATCCAATTTTTTATCAAATAAAACTCGGAAAAGACCAAATTAAACGAAGAAAAATCCGATTCTGGACAAATTGCCTATGAAAAATCCATTTTAGAACGACTTGAATTTCCAGAAGCCAATTTTTGACAAATTTGAGTTTATAATATCCAATTTTTTATCAAATTAAACTCGAAAATGACCAAATTAAACGAAGAAAAATCCGATTCTGGACAAATTGCCTATGAAAAATCCATTTTAGAACGACTTGAATTTCCAGAAGCCAATTTTTGACAAATTTGAGTTTATAATATCCAATTTTTTATCAAATTAAACTCGAAAATGACCAAATTAAACGAAGAAAAATCCGATTCTGGACAAATTGCCTATGAAAAATCCATTTTAGAACGACTTGAATTTCCAGAAGCCAATTTTTGACAAATTTGAGTTTATAATATCCAATTTTTTATCAAATTAAACTCGAAAATGACCAAATTAAACGAAGAAAAATCCGATTCTGGACAAATTGCCTATGAAAAATCCATTTTAGAACGACTTGAATTTCCAGAAGCCAATTTTTGACCAATTTGAGTTTATAAAATCCAATTTTTTATCAAATAAAACTCGGAAAAGACCAAATTAAACGAAGAAAAATCCGATTCTGGACAAATTGCCTATGAAAAATCCATTTTAGAACGACTTGAATTTCCAGAAGCCAATTTTTGACCAATTTGAGTTTATAAAATCCAATTTTTTATCAAATTAAACTCGAAAAAGACCAAATTAAACGAAGAAAAATCCGATTCTGGACAAATTGCCTATGAAAAATCCATTTTAGAACGACTTGAATTTCCAGAAGCCAATTTTTGACCAATTTGAGTTTATAAAATCCAATTTTTTATCAAATAAAACTCGGAAAAGACCAAATTAAACGAAGAAAAATCCGATTCTGGACAAATTGCCTATGAAAAATCCATTTTAGAACGACTTGAATTTCCAGAAGCCAATTTTTGACAAATTTGAGTTTATAATATCCAATTTTTTATCAAATTAAACTCGAAAATGACCAAATTAAACGAAGAAAAATCCGATTCTGGACAAATTGCCTATGAAAAATCCATTTTAGAACGACTTGAATTTCCAGAAGCCAATTTTTGACCAATTTGAGTTTATAAAATCCAATTTTTTATCAAATAAAACTCGGAAAAGACCAAATTAAACGAAGAAAAATCCGATTCTGGACAAATTGCCTATGAAAAATCCATTTTAGAACGACTTGAATTTCCAGAAGCCAATTTTTGACAAATTTGAGTTTATAATATCCAATTTTTTATCAAATTAAACTCGAAAATGACCAAATTAAACGAAGAAAAATCCGATTCTGGACAAATTGCCTATGAAAAATCCATTTTAGAACGACTTGAATTTCCAGAAGCCAATTTTTGACCAATTTGAGTTTATAAAATCCAATTTTTTATCAAATTAAACTCGAAAAAGACCAAATTAAACGAAGAAAAATCCGATTCTGGACAAATTGCCTATGAAAAATCCATTTTAGAACGACTTGAATTTCCAGAAGCCAATTTTTGACCAATTTGAGTTTATAAAATCCAATTTTTTATCAAATAAAACTCGGAAAAGACCAAATTAAACGAAGAAAAATCCGATTCTGGACAAATTGCCTATGAAAAATCCATTTTAGAACGACTTGAATTTCCAGAAGCCAATTTTTGACCAATTTGAGTTTATAAAATCCAATTTTTTATCAAATTAAACTCGAAAAAGACCAAATTAAACGAAGAAAAATCCAATTTTGGACAAATTGCCTATGAAAAATCCATTTTAGAACGACTTGAATTTCCAGAAGCCAATTTTTGACCAATTTGAGTTTATAAAATCCAATTTTTTATCAAATAAAACTCGGAAAAGACCAAATTAAACGAAGAAAAATCCGATTCTGGACAAATTGCCTATGAAAAATCCATTTTAGAACGACTTGAATTTCCAGAAGCCAATTTTTGACCAATTTGAGTTTATAAAATCCAATTTTTTATCAAATTAAACTCGAAAAAGACCAAATTAAACGAAGAAAAATCCGATTCTGGACAAATTGCCTATGAAAAATCCATTTTAGAACGACTTGAATTTCCAGAAGCCAATTTTTGACCAATTTGAGTTTATAAAATCCAATTTTTTATCAAATAAAACTCGAAAAAGACCAAATTAAACGAAGAAAAATCCGATTCTGGACAAATTGCCTATGAAAAATCCATTTTAGAACGACTTGAATTTCCAGAAGCCAATTTTTGACAAATTTGAGTTTATAAAATCCAATTTTTTATCAAATTAAACTCGAAAATGACCAAATTAAACGAAGAAAAATCCGATTCTGGACAAATTGCCTATGAAAAATCCATTTTATAACGACTTGAATTTCCAAAAGCCAATTTTTGACAAATTTGAGTTTATAATATCCAATTTTTTATCAAATTAAACTCGAAAAAGACCAAATTAAACGAAGAAAAATCCGATTCTGGACAAATTGCCTATGAAAAATCCATTTTAAAACGACTTGAATTTCCAGAAGCCAATTTTTGACCGATTTGAGTTTATAATATCCAATTTTTTATCAAATTAAACTCTGAAAAGAACAAATTAAACGAAGTAAAATCCGATTCTGGACAAATTGCCTATGAAAAATCCATTTTATAACGACTTGAATTTCCAAAAGCCAATTTTTGACAAATTTGAGTTTATAATATCCAATTTTTTATCAAATTAAACTCGAAAAAGACCAAATTAAACGAAGAAAAATCCGATTCTGGACAAATTGCCTATGAAAAATCCATTTTAAAACGACTTGAATTTCCAGAAGCCAATTTTTGACCGATTTGAGTTTATAATATCCAATTTTTTATCAAATTAAACTCTGAAAAGAACAAATTAAACGAAGTAAAATCCGATTCTGGACAAATTGCCTATGAAAAATCCATTTTAGAACGACTTGAATTTCCAGAAGCCAATTTTTGACAAATTTGAGTTTATAATATCCATTTTTTTATCAAATTAAACTCGGAAAAGACCAAATTATACCAAATTAAACCCTGAAAAGTCCGTTTTGGACAAATTGCGTATGAAAAATCGATTTTAGAACGACTTGAATTTGCAGAAGCCAATTTTTGACCAATTTGATTTTATAATATCCAATTTTTTATCAAATTAAACTCGAAAAAGACCAAATTATACCAAATTAAACCCAGAAAAGTCTATTTTGGACAAATTGCGTATGAAAAATCGATTTTAGAACGACTTGAATTTCCAGAACCCAATTTTTGACCAATTTGAGTTTATAATATCCAATTTTTTATCAAATTAAACTCGAAAAAGACCAAATTATACCAAATTAAACCCAGAAAAGTCTATTTTGGACAAATTGCCCATGAAAAATCGATTTTAGAACAACTTTATTTTCAGAAGCCAATTTTTGACCAATTTGAGTTTATAAAATCCAATTTTTTATCAAATAAAACTCGGAAAAGACCAAATTAAACGAAGAAAAATCCGATTCTGGACAAATTGCCTATGAAAAATCCATTTTAGAACGACTTGAATTTCCAGAAGCCAATTTTTGACCAATTTGAGTTTATAATATCCAATTTTTTATCAAATAAATCTCGAAAATGACCAAATTAAACGAAGAAAAATCCGATTCTGGACAAATTGCCTATGAAAAATCCATTTTAGAACGACTTGAATTTCCAGAAGCCAATTTTTGACAAATTTGAGTTTATAATATCCAATTTTTTATCAAATTAAACTCGAAAATGACCAAATTAAACGAAGAAAAATCCGATTCTGGACAAATTGCCTATGAAAAATCCATTTTAGAACGACTTGAATTTCCAGAAGCCAATTTTTGACCAATTTGAGTTTATAAAATCCAATTTTTTATCAAATTAAACTCGAAAAAGACCAAATTAAACGAAGAAAAATCCGATTCTGGACAAATTGCCTATGAAAAATCCATTTTAGAACGACTTGAATTTCCAGAAGCCAATTTTTGACCAATTTGAGTTTATAAAATCCAATTTTTTATCAAATAAAACTCGGAAAAGACCAAATTAAACGAAGAAAAATCCGATTCTGGACAAATTGCCTATGAAAAATCCATTTTAGAACGACTTGAATTTCCAGAAGCCAATTTTTGACAAATTTGAGTTTATAATATCCAATTTTTTATCAAATTAAACTCGAAAATGACCAAATTAAACGAAGAAAAATCCGATTCTGGACAAATTGCCTATGAAAAATCCATTTTAGAACGACTTGAATTTCCAGAAGCCAATTTTTGACCAATTTGAGTTTATAAAATCCAATTTTTTATCAAATAAAACTCGGAAAAGACCAAATTAAACGAAGAAAAATCCGATTCTGGACAAATTGCCTATGAAAAATCCATTTTAGAACGACTTGAATTTCCAGAAGCCAATTTTTGACAAATTTGAGTTTATAATATCCAATTTTTTATCAAATTAAACTCGAAAATGACCAAATTAAACGAAGAAAAATCCGATTCTGGACAAATTGCCTATGAAAAATCCATTTTAGAACGACTTGAATTTCCAGAAGCCAATTTTTGACCAATTTGAGTTTATAAAATCCAATTTTTTATCAAATTAAACTCGAAAAAGACCAAATTAAACGAAGAAAAATCCGATTCTGGACAAATTGCCTATGAAAAATCCATTTTAGAACGACTTGAATTTCCAGAAGCCAATTTTTGACCAATTTGAGTTTATAAAATCCAATTTTTTATCAAATAAAACTCGGAAAAGACCAAATTAAACGAAGAAAAATCCGATTCTGGACAAATTGCCTATGAAAAATCCATTTTAGAACGACTTGAATTTCCAGAAGCCAATTTTTGACCAATTTGAGTTTATAAAATCCAATTTTTTATCAAATTAAACTCGAAAAAGACCAAATTAAACGAAGAAAAATCCAATTTTGGACAAATTGCCTATGAAAAATCCATTTTAGAACGACTTGAATTTCCAGAAGCCAATTTTTGACCAATTTGAGTTTATAAAATCCAATTTTTTATCAAATAAAACTCGGAAAAGACCAAATTAAACGAAGAAAAATCCGATTCTGGACAAATTGCCTATGAAAAATCCATTTTAGAACGACTTGAATTTCCAGAAGCCAATTTTTGACCAATTTGAGTTTATAAAATCCAATTTTTTATCAAATTAAACTCGAAAAAGACCAAATTAAACGAAGAAAAATCCGATTCTGGACAAATTGCCTATGAAAAATCCATTTTAGAACGACTTGAATTTCCAGAAGCCAATTTTTGACCAATTTGAGTTTATAAAATCCAATTTTTTATCAAATAAAACTCGAAAAAGACCAAATTAAACGAAGAAAAATCCGATTCTGGACAAATTGCCTATGAAAAATCCATTTTAGAACGACTTGAATTTCCAGAAGCCAATTTTTGACAAATTTGAGTTTATAAAATCCAATTTTTTATCAAATTAAACTCGAAAATGACCAAATTAAACGAAGAAAAATCCGATTCTGGACAAATTGCCTATGAAAAATCCATTTTATAACGACTTGAATTTCCAAAAGCCAATTTTTGACAAATTTGAGTTTATAATATCCAATTTTTTATCAAATTAAACTCGAAAAAGACCAAATTAAACGAAGAAAAATCCGATTCTGGACAAATTGCCTATGAAAAATCCATTTTAAAACGACTTGAATTTCCAGAAGCCAATTTTTGACCGATTTGAGTTTATAATATCCAATTTTTTATCAAATTAAACTCTGAAAAGAACAAATTAAACGAAGTAAAATCCGATTCTGGACAAATTGCCTATGAAAAATCCATTTTATAACGACTTGAATTTCCAAAAGCCAATTTTTGACAAATTTGAGTTTATAATATCCAATTTTTTATCAAATTAAACTCGAAAAAGACCAAATTAAACGAAGAAAAATCCGATTCTGGACAAATTGCCTATGAAAAATCCATTTTAAAACGACTTGAATTTCCAGAAGCCAATTTTTGACCGATTTGAGTTTATAATATCCAATTTTTTATCAAATTAAACTCTGAAAAGAACAAATTAAACGAAGTAAAATCCGATTCTGGACAAATTGCCTATGAAAAATCCATTTTAGAACGACTTGAATTTCCAGAAGCCAATTTTTGACAAATTTGAGTTTATAATATCCATTTTTTTATCAAATTAAACTCGGAAAAGACCAAATTATACCAAATTAAACCCTGAAAAGTCCGTTTTGGACAAATTGCGTATGAAAAATCGATTTTAGAACGACTTGAATTTGCAGAAGCCAATTTTTGACCAATTTGATTTTATAATATCCAATTTTTTATCAAATTAAACTCGAAAAAGACCAAATTATACCAAATTAAACCCAGAAAAGTCTATTTTGGACAAATTGCGTATGAAAAATCGATTTTAGAACGACTTGAATTTCCAGAACCCAATTTTTGACCAATTTGAGTTTATAATATCCAATTTTTTATCAAATTAAACTCGAAAAAGACCAAATTATACCAAATTAAACCCAGAAAAGTCTATTTTGGACAAATTGCCCATGAAAAATCGATTTTAGAACAACTTTATTTTCAGAAGCCAATTTTTGACCAATTTGAGTTTATAAAATCCAATTTTTTATCAAATAAAACTCGGAAAAGACCAAATTAAACGAAGAAAAATCCGATTCTGGACAAATTGCCTATGAAAAATCCATTTTAGAACGACTTGAATTTCCAGAAGCCAATTTTTGACCAATTTGAGTTTATAATATCCAATTTTTTATCAAATAAATCTCGAAAATGACCAAATTAAACGAAGAAAAATCCGATTCTGGACAAATTGCCTATGAAAAATCCATTTTAGAACGACTTGAATTTCCAGAAGCCAATTTTTGACAAATTTGAGTTTATAATATCCAATTTTTTATCAAATTAAACTCGAAAATGACCAAATTAAACGAAGAAAAATCCGATTCTGGACAAATTGCCTATGAAAAATCCATTTTAGAACGACTTGAATTTCCAGAAGCCAATTTTTGACCAATTTGAGTTTATAAAATCCAATTTTTTATCAAATTAAACTCGAAAAAGACCAAATTAAACGAAGAAAAATCCGATTCTGGACAAATTGCCTATGAAAAATCCATTTTAGAACGACTTGAATTTCCAGAAGCCAATTTTTGACCAATTTGAGTTTATAATATCCAATTTTTTATCAAATAAATCTCGAAAATGACCAAATTAAACGAAGAAAAATCCGATTCTGGACAAATTGCCTATGAAAAATCCATTTTAGAACGACTTGAATTTCCAGAAGCCAATTTTTGACAAATTTGAGTTTATAATATCCAATTTTTTATCAAATTAAACTCGAAAATGACCAAATTAAACGAAGAAAAATCCGATTCTGGACAAATTGCCTATGAAAAATCCATTTTAGAACGACTTGAATTTCCAGAAGCCAATTTTTGACAAATTTGAGTTTATAATATCCAATTTTTTATCAAATAAATCTCGAAAATGACCAAATTAAACGAAGAAAAATCCGATTCTGGACAAATTGCCTATGAAAAATCCATTTTAGAACGACTTGAATTTCCAGAAGCCAATTTTTGACAAATTTGAGTTTATAATATCCAATTTTTTATCAAATTAAACTCGAAAATGACCAAATTAAACGAAGAAAAATCCGATTCTGGACAAATTGCCTATGAAAAATCCATTTTAGAACGACTTGAATTTCCAGAAGCCAATTTTTGACAAATTTGAGTTTATAATATCCAATTTTTTATCAAATAAATCTCGAAAATGACCAAATTAAACGAAGAAAAATCCGATTCTGGACAAATTGCCTATGAAAAATCCATTTTAGAACGACTTGAATTTCCAGAAGCCAATTTTTGACAAATTTGAGTTTATAATATCCAATTTTTTATCAAATTAAACTCGAAAATGACCAAATTAAACGAAGAAAAATCCGATTCTGGACAAATTGCCTATGAAAAATCCATTTTAGAACGACTTGAATTTCCAGAAGCCAATTTTTGACAAATTTGAGTTTATAATATCCAATTTTTTATCAAATTAAACTCGAAAATGACCAAATTAAACGAAGAAAAATCCGATTCTGGACAAATTGCCTATGAAAAATCCATTTTAGAACGACTTGAATTTCCAGAAGCCAATTTTTGACCAATTTGAGTTTATAATATCCAATTTTTTATCAAATAAATCTCGAAAATGACCAAATTAAACGAAGAAAAATCCGATTCTGGACAAATTGCCTATGAAAAATCCATTTTAGAACGACTTGAATTTCCAGAAGCCAATTTTTGACAAATTTGACTTTATAATATCCAATTTTTTATCAAATTAAACTCGAAAATGACCAAATTAAACGAAGAAAAATCCGATTCTGGACAAATTGCCTATGAAAAATCCATTTTAGAACGACTTGAATTTCCAGATGCCAATTTTTGACCAATTTGATTTTATAATATCCAATTTTTTAACAATTTAAACAAAGAAAAGTCCTTTTTGGACAAATTGGCCTATGTAAAATCGATTTTAGAACATCTTAATTTCCAAAATTCAATTTTTGTTCAGGATAACCTTATAACCTCCAATTTTCTCAAATTTAATTCCCTTTTGGGCCAAATTACACTTTTAGAAAAATCGATGTATGAAAAGTCAATTTATTAACGACTTAAGTTTACAGACGCCTATTTTTGACCAATTTGATCCGTTAGAATCGAATATTTCATCAAATTAAACTCAGAACAGCGAATTTCGGACAAATTGAACTTGAAAAATCAAAGTAAGAAATGAATTATATATCCAGAATCCAATTTTCGACCTATTTCAGCTTATAAAATTCAAGTTTTGTAACAAATTAAACCCAGAAACCGATCGAATCCAATTCTTGCTGAATTAAAATCGTTTTTTTATATATTTTAATTTGAAATGTCTTAATTTTGTTCATTTTCGACTCAATTAAATTTCCAAAAACTATTCGACATTTAATTAAACCTAGCATATCAAATTTCGCTCCAATTTTCTTTGATTACTGTCGATGGAACATTTCCAAAACTAACCTAAAAAAAAAATATAATTAAAAGTACTACAACGTTGCATAAACTGCTAACTGGCGCGTCATCAAACGCTGTGTACTTTTCCACGCCATCTATATGTCAGGTCAGGTACTTTTGGGATAATCGTCGTTTACAACGTTTACATTAATAAGTGAACACGTTCATGTAAATGACAATACAAAGTACATTGAACTAAAAAGATGTTGAACCGAGGAAGATAATGAATTGTTGATTTTTTTCATTAGACGTCGCCTGAAAGTCGCAACCGAACCGAAAAAATATGAACGTGTCGTTTCCTACTACTCGATTTATTATTTCGAATATTAAATACAGTGTGATACATTAAAAAGCGTGAATGAACAATAAAATATCGTTCTTTTCAGATATACAGGGTGATTTAAATAAAAATGTTTTTCTTCGTTACGATTTATCGGTTCATTCGATTTGACTCCCTCATATTTCTTTCGACCCTCGTATACTTGTCAATTATCAATTAATATTTTGAATGTAGAATTTGTAAAATTTCATTGAAATCGGATAGATATTTGATTTCGTTGTAAATTGGCTTTGTCGAAAGAAAATTGATTTCTACGCCTTTAATTTGTTTTTTTGGAGTTTAATTGATAATTTATGAACAAAATTGGATTTTTGAATCTTATTGTATATAGGGTGAGTCATAAAAGAGTGTATATACAAAGGGAGATCGAAAAGTAATGATTCAAACGCAGAAATTTCTTATACATTCGTTTATTTAGTTTTACCAATTAAAAAGTGAAAAAATAAAATGTTTCAACGTTTCCAAAATATAAAGAGAACCGAATTAATGTTTGATTTCGTTGTAAATTGGCTTTGTCGAAAGAAAATTGGTTTCTACGCTTTTAATTTATTTTTTGGAGTTTAATTTATAATTTATGAACAAAATTGGATTTTTTACCGTAAAAATGGAATGTTCCAAGTACCATTTGATGAAATGAAGTTTCAGTCGTCAAAAAAATTGGCCTTACTGAGTTCTTGATCAAAATTCGCTTATAGAAATTCAATTCGGTTTGAAATACACTTAATCAAGTCAAAATGGTCTTTTTTGAGGTTAATTTTATCAACGATTGATATTTCCGAGTCGATTCGGTAAAAAATCGGCTTTTTTCAATTTTAATTACGTCCAAAATTGGTGTTTTACTGAGTTTAATATATTTAGAAATTGGACGCGTTTTTGGTCTTTCTCAAAAGTTAGTTCGATCCAAAATCGGATATTTGGTCAAAAATCGGATTTTCTAGTTTGAATTAGTCCAAAATAATCTTTTCTGAGTTCAATCTAATTAAAAATCGGACGTCCTTGAACAAAATTGGCTTCTAGAAATTTAGTTTGTTCTGAAATCGAATTTTCCAGGTTCAATTTGTCCAATTCGGTCTTTTATGAGATTCATTTAATGAAATGGACAATATAAGTTTAAATTGTTAGAAAATTGGCTTCCGAAAATTTATTACATTCGAAAATCGGCATTTCTGGAACTGATATTTGGAGTTTTAAGGTAAATTCGGTCAAAATTGGAACTGCAAAGTCTAATTTTGGCAGAAAATTGGCCTTCTCGAGTTAAATTGGGTCTAAATGGTCTTTTTTGAGGTTAATTTTATCAACGATTTAACGTTCCAATCCGATTCGGTACATAATTGGCTTTTTAAAGCTTAATAGGTCCAAAATTGGACGTTCTTGGTCAAAATTGTCTTCGTTCTGAAATCCACTTTTCTGAGTTTCATTTGTCCAAAGAAACTTTTTTCTGAGTTTTATTTGGTTATTTATTTGTTTTGGTCGTCAGAAAATTGGTATAACCGAGTTAAATTGTTTCAAAATGGTCTTTTTTGAGGTTAATTTTATCAATAATTGAAAATTCCAATCTGATTCGATTAATAATTGGCTTTTTTAAGTTCAATTGGTCCAAAATTGGTTTAATATAATCAAAAATTGGACGTCCTTGATCAAAATTGGCTTATAGAAATTCAATTCGGTATGAAATAGACTTTTCCCGGTTCAATTTGTCCAAAAAAGATGTTCTGGCTTAGATTTTACCAAATATTAGTTTTTTTAAGTTGTAGTCGCCAAAAAAATTGGCCTTACTTTAATTTTTAATTGATCCAAAATTGATCTGAGTTTAATATATCATAAATTGGACGTTCTTGGTCATAATTCGGTCTAGAATCTACTTTTCCGAGTTCGTTTTGTCTTCTGAGTTTAATTCGGTCATATATTAGTCAATTTGATCAACAATTGAAACTTCTGAGCATAATTCAGTAAAAAATTGTGTTTTTCTTAATTTAATTGGCCCATTTTGAGTTTAAAATAATCAAAAAATATCAGTTAACAATTTTTAAGTTAATGACTTTCGATATTAACATTCCGCCATCTAATGTGCAAATTTACAATTTCAGACCGATCTAAATTTTGAAAATGTAACGATCGAAATAAAAAAATAAATCCGAAGATTCGATTATAAGCGAATAAAACTATTTTTCCGAAAATTTAAAAAAATGTCCGATAGATGTCGCTATCTACGCCGTTTGCATTAATATAGGCGAGTGATAAGTTGGGTGAACGACTGTGTTTTTGTATGTCCAATTTTCTGACAAAATTAGACTAAGCAGTTCCAATTTTGACCGATTTTCGAATGTAATAAATTTTCGGAAGCCAATTTTCTGACAATTTAAACTTATATTGTCCATTTCATTAAATGAATCTCATAAAAGACCGAATTGGACAAATTGAAACTGGAAAATTCGATTTCAGAACAAACTAAATTTCTAGAAGCCAATTTTGTTCAAGGACGTCCGATTTTTAATTAGATTGAACTCAGAAAAGATTATTTTAAACTAATTCAAACTAGAAAATCCGATTTTTGACCAAATATCCGATTTTCGATCAAACCAACTTTTGAAAAAGACCATTTTGCACTAGCAAATTTTTTTTGGCCGAATTTAACTTATCGAATTCAATATTTCAACAAATTGGCCTCAGAACAATCAATTTTTGACCAATTAAACTTAGAAACGCCGATTTTTGACAGAAATAAGCTTAGTACTTCCAATTTTCGATAAAATTAACCTCGAAAATGAACATTTCTGACCCAATTTAACTCGGGAAAGCCAATTTTCTGCCAAAATTAGACTTAGCAGTTCCAATTTTGACCGAATTTACCTTAAAACTCCAAATATCAGTTCCTGAAATGCCGATTTTCGAATGTAATAAATTTTCGGAAGCCAATTTTCTAACAATTTAAACTTATATTGTCCATTTTATTAAATGAAACTCATAAAGGACCAAATTGGACAAATTGAACCTGGAAAATTCGATTTCAGAACAAACTAAATTTCTAGAAGCCAATTTTGTTCAAGGACGTCCGATTTTTAATTGGATTGAACTCAGAAAAGATTATTTTAAACTAATTCAAACTAGAAAATCCGATTTTTGACCAAATATCCGATTTTGGATCGAACTAACTTTTGAGAAAGATCAAAAACGCGTCCAATTTCTAAATATATTAAACTCAGTAAAACACCAATTTTGGACGTAATTAAAATTGAAAAAAGCCGATTTTTTACCGAATCGACTCGGAAATATCAATCGTTGATAAAATTAACCTCAAAAAAGACCATTTTGACTTGATTAAGTGTATTTCATACCGAATTGAATTTCTATAAGCGAATTTTGATCAAGAACTCAGTAAGGCCAATTTTTTTGACGACTGAAACTTCATTTCATCAAATGATACTTGGAACATTCCATTTTTACAGTAAAAAATCCAATTTTGTTCATAAATTATAAATTAAACTCCAAAAAACAAATTAAAGCCGTAGAAACCAATTTTCTTTCGACAAAGCCAATTTACAACGAAATCAAACATTAATTCGGTTCTCTTTATATTTTGGAAACGTTGAAACATTTTATTTTTTCACTTTTTAATTGGTAAAACTAAATAAACGAATGTATAAGAAATTTCTGCGTTTGAATCATTACTTTTCGATCTCCCTTTGTATATACACTCTTTTATGACTCACCCTATATACAATAAGATTCGGTTACTATACCAATAACGATAATTTTCAAAAATTCGTTCCACTTTCTCTGCTTTCGAAAATAGACGATGATCAGTCACGTGAGAGCAATACGTGGGTCGTACGAAAAGATTTCTAATCAGAATTTCAATAAATTGTCTAATAATTGTGTTTGTTATTACAGGGTTTAGATCCCACCAATTCCGCATCTCACTTGCGTCCACTAAATTCCGATATAACCGCTCCAAGGATAGACAGCTACAGATTTTCCATGGCTAACCTCGAAGATTCCCAAGACGTCGACCTCGACGCCATCCTGGGGGAACTCTGCGCTTTGGAAACCGTTTGCGATAGAGAAATCGGACAAGCCAGAGATAAAATACAATCGGCGATTTCGGATTCTCAGACTCAAATCGAAAATCGAACGCACAACAGATCGTTATCGGAAGCTTCGAGAATGAAAATTGATAACGACGATAATCTGCTTATGAAAAGCGATTCGGGACGTACGGAATCGCCCGATAACGATTCGGCTTTTAGCGATACGGTTTCCATGTTGTCCAGCGAATCGTCGGCGAGCAGCGGCGGCAGCGGAGCCAAACCTCAAACTCTGAGACTGCAAAACGTACAACAGGTTTAATTTTTTTCATATATTTTTTCACTGAAATCGAAAATACGAATTTTTGAACGAATTTATTATGGAAAGTTCCATTTTTGTGCTAATTGATCGCGGAAGAGCCGATTTACGATCGAAAAATGTCAATGATTGACTCGTAACACTCAATTTTCGGCAGTTTAAATGAATTTTTGTTGAAATTAAACTCGTAAAATCCGATTTTTTACGAATTAACCTGGAAAGATCATTTTGGACTAATAAACCACATGAAACTTTTTTTTTGGCCCAATTAATCTTTACGTATTCAATTTTCCAAAAAATTGGCTTCAAAACAATCAATTTTAGACTAATTAAGCCAATTTTTGAACAATTTACTTCAGAATAGACCATTTTAGACCAATTAAACGTAGAAACGTCGATTTTTGACCGAATATACCTAACTAGTTCCAATTTTTGATAAAATTAACATTGAAAAACATCATTTCTGACGAATGAGGCTTAGCAGTTCCATTTTTGACCGCATTTACCTTAAAACTATAATAGAAGTTCCAGAATAACCAATTTTGGACAAAATGCACTCTGAAATTCCAATTTTAGAATGAATTAAATTTTCGGAAGTCAATTTTCGACCAATTTTCAAATGAAACTCATAAAAGATCAAATTGGACCTAAAAAATTCGATTTCAAAACGAATTAAAATTCTAGAAGTCCAATTTTTGATTATATTGGTTTTGGACTAATTCAAAATACAATTTTTGACTAAATATCCGATTTTCGATAAGACTAACTTTTGAGAAAGACCATTTTGCACTAGTAAATTTTTTTTGGCCGAATTTAACTTATCGAATTCAATTTTTCAACAAATTGGCCTCAGAACAATCAATTTTTGACCATTTAAACTTAGAAAAGCCAATTTTTGATACAATTTACTTCAGAATAAACAATTTTTGACCAATTAAACTTAGAAACGCCTATTTTTGACCGAATATACCCAAGTACTTCCAATTTTTGATAAAATTAACCTCGAAAATGATCATTTCCGACCCAATTTAATTCGGGAAAGCAAATTTTCTGACAAAATTAGACTTAGCAGTTCCATTTTTGACCGAATTTACCTTAAAACTCCCAATAGGAGTTCCAGAAATGCCGATTTTCGAATGTAATAAATTTTCGGTAGCCAATTTTCTAACAATTTGAACTTATATTGTCCATTTCATTAAATGAAACTCATAAAGGACCAAATTGGACAAAAATAAGATCATTTTGAACAAATTCAAACTAGAAAATCCAATTTTTGACCAAATATCCGATTTTCGATCAAACTAACTTTTGAGAAGGACCATTTTGGACTTTTGGCCGAATTCAACTTATCGAATTCAATTTTTCAACAAATTGGACAATTTCAGATCAATCAAAATCAGAAAAGACACATCGAACTTTGAAAAGCCAATTTTAGAATGATTCAAGTTTCCAGAAGCCAATTTTTGACCTATTTAACTTTATAACATCCAATTGTTATTAAATTAAACTCATAAAAAACGAAATTGAATCAAATTAAAAGTAGAAAAGCCCATGTCGGTCGAATCGAATAAATTTTTGCCAATTTTTGTCCAATTTGAGTTTATAACATCCAATTGTTATTAAACACGAAAAAGACAAAATTGGACGAAATTAAACGCATATTTTAGGCAAATTGAAACCAGAAAAGTTGTTTCAGAACGAACTGAAGTTCTACAATCCAATTTTGATCGAGAATGGCCAATTTTTCATTATTTTGAACTTAGGAAAAAATAATTTTGTCCCAGTTAAACTGACTAATGCCAAAATGAATATATAACCGAAACAAATCCAGAAAATTTATTTTTGACCGAATTCCATTTTGAACTTTCAACTAAAAAGTCCATTTGGACCCAACTAAACTCAAAAAGGCCAATTTTTTGACGAATAAAACTCAAAGAAACCAATATTTGACCAAATTAAATTCATAGGATCCTTTTTCTAACGAATCGAACTCGAATTGAAATTCGAAAAGCCAATTTTGATCAAGAACGTCCAATTTTCGATTATATTAAACTCAGAAAAAGACCAATTTTGGACCAATTAAATTTACGCAACGGTTGATTTTAATGTTGTTTCAAACAGGACGACGCTTCGAGACTTAAAGCGGAAAAAATCAAAATGGCCATGGAGAAGATCAAGGAAGCCAATATACAGAAATTATTTTTGAAAGTGTTCACCGTAGACGGTTCGGCTAAATCGTTATTGGTCGATGAAAAAATGGTGTGTTCGTACGTAACGAGATTGTTGGCCGACAAAAATCACGTGCAGATGGAACCCAAATGGGCTATAGTCGAACATTTACCCGATTTATATATGGGTGAGTGAAATTAATATTTATTCCGGATAATTAATCAAAATTTTTTTGTTTATAATGTTTTTGAAAAGTTTTTTGTCTCATTTATATCTTTAATCATGTTATTAAACACTTTATATTTATTTTTAACATACTTTTTCTTTTTCTTATGTTTTTTATTCTTTTTTTTTTTTTTTGGTTTTGGTTACTGTTTTTGTCATTTCTTTTCGATTTTTTCCGTTTCCACTCACGTTTTTCCAATTTTTATTTTATTTTATTCTTATTTATCACGTTTTTCGACGTTATATCTATTTTTATCACCGATTCTCTCTATTTATGTCTGCTTTCTTTTTTCTATCTTTATTATCTTTCGATTCTGGTATTTTCCTCAATTTTATATCCATTATTCCACACTCTTTCCCGTTTTTGTTCATGTTTTTTGATCAATTTTTCTTTTTAATCACTTTTTTCATCTTTTCAACCATTTTCATCGCATATTTCTCTTTATATCTTTTATTTTTCCACTAAATTCATTCTCTATCGACCCTCCTCGAGTTTTTCTACATTTTATTGATTTTTTCCATACGTTTTTTATTCTTTTGTGTCTTTTGTCTTGTACTGTTTTATCAATTTTATACAATTCTACGTTTTTTGTTTTTTTACTTTAGCTTTAGCTCAAACGTCATTTACTGTTTTTATTTTGTTTTTCAGCTTCCACTATTTTTAGTCTTTCGATTATTTTCCTTTTTATTTGTTTTTTTTTGTTTCGTTTACTCTTTTTTCAATCTTCTTCTCTTTTAACTTATGTTTTAGCACTAGTAATAAGTTTAATCGTCTTTTTTGATGTTTTATTTATTAATTTCACTTTTTTTGTCTTTTATTCGTCCATTATTTTTTCCTTATCTTCATTTTATTTTCTCTTTTCGCATGTTTTTTTGTTTCAGTTCCACTTTTAGTTACGTTTTCTAAACTTAAATTCATTTATTCCACGTTCTTTTCCTTTTTGTCTGTGTTTTATCATGTATTCTTTTAGAAAAACTTTATTTATTTCCACTTTTTTCCTTTTTTCATTCTGTTCTAAACTTTTTTTACGTTTTGCGTTCTTTACTTGAGTTTTTCTCGAGCCATTTACATATTTTATCATTTTTTCAGCTTACACTAGTTTCACTCTATTTAGTATTCTGATTCCTTCTCTTTTTTCTTTCTTTTTCCTTCTTTTTTATGTCTTTGTTCCATTTGTCAATCTAGAAATGTCTAGATCAAATTGGATATAATGAAAAACATATCAGTCAATTTTGGATAAATCGGACCTAAAAAAATTCCATTTCAGAACGAATTAAAATTCTAGAAGTCCAATTTTTGATTATTTTGGTTTTGGACTAATTCAAAATACAATTTTTGACTAAATATCCGATTTTCGATAAGACTAACTTTTGAGAAAGACCATTTTGCACTAGTAAATTTTTTTTGGCCGAATTTAACTTATCGAATTCAATTTTTCAACAAATTGGCCTCAGAACAATCAATTTTTGACCAATTAAAATTAGAAAAGCCAATTTTTGAATAAATTAACCTTAGTACTTCCAATTTTTGATACAATTTACTTCAGAATAAACAATTTTTGACCAATTAAACTTAGAAACGCCTATTTTTGACTGATATAAGCTTAGTACTTCCAATTTTTGATAAAATTAACCTCGAAAAACATCATTTCTGACCAAATTTAACTCGGTAAAGCCAATTTTCTGCCAAAATTAGACTTAGCAGTTCCATTTTTGACCGAATTTACCTTAAAACTCCCAATAGCAGTTCCAGAAATGCACTCTGAATTGCCGATTTTCGATTGTATTTCTTCTTTTTTAATTGCCTATAAAAACAGTCAATTTGACATTTTTTCTTCTTCCTTGACTGTCATTTTTGACATTTCTTGTGCTTTGTCCACTTTGTTTTGGCTGTATATATATCAAAAACTGTCATTTTTGACATTTGTTGTGTTTTTTCGCTTTTGTTTTTGATGGATATGTACGAAAACTGTCATTTTTGACATTTCTTGTTCTTTATCGACATTGTTTTGGGTGTATATATATCAAAAACTGTCATTTTTGACATTTGTTGTACTTTATCGACATTGTTTTGGCTGTATATGTATCAAAAACTGTCATTTTTGACATTTCTTGTTCTTTATCGACATTGTTTTGGGTGTATATATATCAAAAACTGTCATTTTTGACATTTCTTGTTCTTTATCGACATTATTTTGGGTGTATATATATCAAAAACTGTCATTTTTGACATTTCTTGTTCTTTATCGACATTGTTTTGGGTGTATATATATCAAAAACTGTCATTTTTGACATTTCTTGTTCTTTATCGACATTGTTTTGGGTGTATATATATCAAAAACTGTCATTTTTGACATTTCTTGTTCTTTATCGACATTGTTTTGGGTGTATATATATCAAAAACTGTCATTTTTGACATTTCTTGTTCTCTATCGACATTGTTTTTGGTGTATATATATCAAAAACTGTCATTTTTTACATTTCTTGTTCTTTATCGACATTGTTTTGGCTGTATATGTATCAAAAACTGTCATTTTTGACATTTCTTGTGTTTTGTACACCAGTTCCAGATATGCACTTTGAAATGCCTATTTTCGATTGTATTTCTTCTTTTTTAATTGTCTACAAAAACAGTCAATTTGACATTTTTTCTTCTTCCTTGACTTCTCTTTTATTTAATCTTTCGATTCCTTCCCTTTTTACGTGTTTCTTTATTCCGTTTGTCAATCTAGAAATGTCTTTTCGTTCTTTATGCATTTATTCCTCGTTCTTTTCTTCTTTTTTATGTCTTTTATCGTCTATTCTTTTAGAAATAATCTTTTTTCAACCTTTTTCTCTTTTTAGCCTCATTGACTCTTCAAATCGTGTCTTCCAATGTTGTATCCATTAATTTAACGCTTGCTTCTCTTTTGTTGTCTTTTATTCTCATTCTCTTCAATTCATTTTGGCTATTTTCCTTTTTCATTTGTGTTTTTTATCAATTATTCTTTTAATAATTTCATTCTTTCCTAAATCTTTTTTCCAAAGTTATATCTTTTAGTTTTTCGTCGTCTTCGTCTTTATTTATTCTTCTATTACTTTCATTCTAATCATTTTCTTACGTCTCCTTTTCTTTGAATTATGTTTTCTTACGTTTCCGTTATTGTTAAATCATGTTTTTTAACTTTATCTCCACTTACTACCACACAGCTTTTTTCTTATTTTTAGTCTCTTTTATTATCTATTTCTCTATTATTTCTTTTCTTTTTTAGTTCTTTTTGTCTCCGTAAATTCGTTGCTTTCTTTTCCTCCTGTCTTCAACTTTTACATTCTTCCCATCGATTTTCTCTACTAGTTTTTTTCATTTATTTTCCATTTTATCTCGATAACTTATTTTCTATTCCGTTTCTTTTCTTATATTTCATCCATTCACATTCCAGAGAGATTCTACGAAGACCACGAACTCCTAGTGGACAATCTCCTACTTTGGACACGCGATTCCAAAAACAAAATCTACTTCGTAGAAAGAGAAGATAAGATCAAATTGTTTTCCCAACCGGAAAGATTCCTCTTGTCGTCTACCGACAAAAAGGAAGATCAGGACTACGACGAACATTTCAGAAATATGTTATTGGAGGAATACTTCTCCTCGAACAATCCGCCCGAAGTGGAAGGACCTCTCTATTTGAAGGCGGATTCGAAGAAAGGATGGAAAAAACACCATTTCGTTCTCCGGGCTTCGGGATTGTATTATTACCCGAAGGATAAAGCGAAATCGGCCAAGGATCTGGTCTGCCTGGCCACATTCGACAACAACCACATCTATTACGGCTTGGGATGGAAGAAAAAGTACAAGGCTCCGACGGATTTTTGTTTCGCCGTTAAACATCCGAGGTAAACGCGGAATTATCAGCGGAATTCGAACTTTGGGGTCAAAGGAGATAAATTTATTCATAATTTTTTTTTTTTTAATTCAGATTACAAGAACCGAAATCGACGAAGTACATAAAATATTTGTGCGCCGAGGACCAGAACACGTTGGAAAGGTGGATGGTCGGTATGAGGATAGCGAAATTCGGTAAACAATTGATGGATAATTACAGGAGTCTCGTCGACGAGCTGGCCCAAGAGGATTTGGACATTTTGGCCAACGCCAGGAGTTGTTCTGTCAGTTCCATCGCCGTTCAATCGTTTCCGTCTAATGTTACCACACCTACGCAAGGGTAAGTGTCGTTTAACCCCCGTATAATATTTCGTTTTTTTTTTTTTTTCTTAAATGTTTACTAGTGTCGGTTTTTCCACTTTTTGAAGTTGAAATGGTGATTTTTCTTGTATTTTCGCGATACGGCGATTGAATAAATGTTTATATGCGTGCTTAGAATGTTCCGGAATGTTCTGGTACGTTCTAGAAATGTTTTGGAAAATTTGTTGGCGTACGGGCTTAGAAAAAAATGTTGGAACTTTATTTAAGGCGTTAAAAATATCGAGTTGTGTGCATTATTGTTTTATGGAAACAATATTTGACCAATTTTTTGATTTTTTTTTTCAAAATTTTCATTTCATTATTTCATTAACAATTAATTTTTTAGTCATTTCTCTTTATACCATCCTCGAATTAGTAAATAATCGTTTCCCCTTTTTTAATATTTACGAGATTTTGTATCCTTTGACTTTGTTTTTGATGATTATGTACCAAAAACTGTCATTTTTGACATTTGTTGTGATTTTTTGCTTTTGTTTTTGATGGATATCTACGATAACTGTCATTTTGGACATTTCTTGTACTTTTTCGACATTGTTTTGGGTGTATATGTATGAAAAACTGTCATTTTTGACATTTGTTTCTCGTTATCGACTTTTTTTGCTGGATTTGTATGATAGTTGTGTAAGAAAACAGTCAATCCTAAAATTTTTTTCTTCCCCAACTTCTGTTCTGTCCAAAAAACTGTCATTTTTGACATTTGTTGCACTTTATCGACATTGTTTTCGGTGTATATGTATGAAAAACTGTCATTTTTGACATTTGTTTCACGTTATCGACTTTTTTTGCTGGATTTGTATGATAGTTGTGTAAGAAAACAGTCAATCCTAAAATTTTTTTCTTCCCCAACTTCTGTTCTGTCCAAAAAACTGTCATTTTTGACATTTGTTGTACTTTATCGACATTGTTTTGGGTGGGTATGTACAAAAACTGCCATTTTTGACATATGTTGTGATTTGTCGCTTTTGTTTTTGATGGATATCTACGATAACTGTCATTTTTGACATTTGTTGCACTTTATCGACATTGTTTTGGGTGTATATATATAAAAAACTGTCATTTTTGACATTTGTTGCACTTTATCGACATTGTTTTCGATGTATATATATCAAAAACTGTCATTTTTGACATTTCTTGTGCTTTGTCCACTTTGTTTTGGGTGGGTATGTACAAAAACTGTCATTTTTGACATTTGTTGCACTTTATCGACATTGTTTTCGGTGTATATGTATGAAAAACTGTCATTTTTGACATTTGTTTCACGTTATCGACTTTTTTTGCTGGATTTGTATGATAGTTGTGTAAGAAAACAGTCAATCCTAAAATTTTTTTCTTCCCCAACTTCTGTTCTGTCCAAAAAACTGTCAATTTGACATTTCTTTGATTTCTTCGAGCATGTTTGACACTTTATCTTTTATCGACATCTTCTGTATACAAAAAATAGTCAATTCGACACTTTCTCTTCTTATCCTACCGTTTTTGAACTTTTTCTTCTCTTTCAATTTCTTTTTTGTACAAAAAATAGTCAATTTGATATTTATAATGTTCGTTATTGACTCCTTCTTTGGTGCATTTTCTAATTGTGTACAAAAACTGTCAATTTGACATTTTTCTCCTTCTTTGACTTCTCTTTTGGTAAATATGTCCAAAATACAGTCATTTCGGTACCTTTCCTTCTTATTCGACTTCATTTTTGGTAATTATGTACAAAAAAATGTCATTTTGACACCTTTTTCTCATCCTATCTCTTTTAGATCTTTCATTTACAAACGATTTCTTTTTCATTCCTGTTTCGATACTCTCTTTCTTTTGTTTTATCTTCATTTATCTTATTCTATCGCTTTTAAAGGATTCCCATTCTATTACTTCTCCAATACCCGTTTTCCTTCAGACTTTAATTTCATCTACCTCCATTTTAACATACCCCTTTTGGTTTTTTCCATTTAAATAGGATTTCTCTTCCATTCTTTCGACGATTCTATTTTCTTTTCATTTTCTTTTTTGTTATGTACTAATTTTTCGTTGTATATATTATAGATATCAAAGTAGCGAAGCCGGTTATGGAACCCAAAGCGAAACATATTCCACATCTACCGATATGAGCTCGGGAAGACACAGCAGAGCCAGTAGCTCCAGTTCCAGCGGTTGTATGTCGGACAGCGCCCCGTCCAGTTGCGAAAACGCTTTCGATTCCGAATTTCCCATGGGTAAATACACACCTAAAACTATTGAAAAATTGAAAAAAATTTAAATATAAAAAATGTTTTCATTCATTTCAGGTACCATAAAAAGAAAACCATCGATGAAACCCAGTTTACCGTTAACCAATATCACTCGACAATTGAAAGAAGTCGGCGAAACTAGGGACGAAACCGACGGAACCCCATTACCCTCCAGTCCCATAATCTACACAAATTCCGGTACTCTAACGCGAGGTCACAACCGAAGGAAATCCAACCAATCGGACGATTCCTCCAACAGCGGTACCCTAAAAAGGCAACATTCCTACAAATCCAGAGGATCCGTCGAATCTACGGGAAACAGAAGCGGTAATACGACGCCTCTGTGCGGCACTTTACCGGATTATACTACCGGAAACGGTTACTTATCGACCGTTATGACGGATTCCATAACGTCGTTACCGCCGCCGCCCCCCGAAAACCACGACGATATAATAATAAATAATTATTCCCTACCGGCGCCGCCTCCCGAAGTATACAATTCGAATCTCTCTCTCGATAGTCTTCCGCCGCCTCCGAATCCGATCGATTTACCGCCGATTACCGGCGCCGAATTAACCGGTAGCCAATTGTCGCTTATGTCGTTACCGCCGCCGCCCGGAGAGGATACCGCTATAAGGAAAAGGATCGGCGGAGCCTTGTCGCCGGATTTAACGCCAACCCATTCGAGACTGAATACACCGGTTTGTAGTCCTCCGCAATCGAACGCCGGAAGCGGTTGTAGTACGCCTATTCAAGGAAATCCGCCGGTTAATTTCAATATGGCGGCGCATAGATGCGTCAACGGTCAGGAGATGTTGTACGGTACCGCGGGTCTTCGGTCTTCCATTAGACAGTCTTCTTCTACTTCTTTACCGAGACAGATTTCTTGTAATAGTATAGCGTCGAGTAACAGTTCGGGTTCGTCTTCCGGCAACACCTACCGGAATTCGCCCGGTATACAGAGAAAGGTGAATTTCCAGGAGCCCCCTAGTCCTAAGAAGACTGGCAAAAAGATTAGTTTTAATTTGACGCCGCAGGAAGTGCCGCCTTTACCGAAAAAACCGCCGCCGCCTAAAAGGGCGGAAACCACCAAATTGACTAGTCCGAAAAAGTTGGTCGAACCGCCGGTGGAATTTTTGAAGGATTTGCAAAGGGTTATGAGAAAAAAATGGCAGGTATGTTGATTGGTGTACTCGACGGTAAAGGGCGTTGCCATTTTTGGTAATGTTTTCTTTTTTTGTGGGGAGGGGGATTTTCTTATGAGGTTTCTTTGACGGGTAGACAGATTGACATTTTTTTCCGTGTCTTGCAGTACTATTTTTGAAAGTTATGTATATAATCAGTCATTTTCGACATTTTTTCTTCCTTTTTGATTATTTGGTAAATATCTACACAAATAGCCATCTTTGGCATTTTTTCTTTTTTTTTCCTTTCTTCTTCTTAAGTCAATATGTGTATTATAATAATATTTTTTTCAGTTTATCTTCTTTTTTGACTTTCTCTTTTTGTAAATATGTGCAGAAATAACCATTTTTGCACTTGTCTTTTTTTCTCGAATTCTTATTTGGTTAATACGTTCAGAAACAGCCATTTTTAACACTGTTTCTTCTTTTTTATCCCTTAATCTGACTTGTACAAACTGTAATGGACTATAATAGCCATTTTTGGATCTTTTTTGGCCATCTTTCTCTTTCGCGACATCTTATTTGGTAAATATGTACAGAAACTGCCATTTTCGATTCTTTTTCTTCTCTTTGACTCCTTGTTTGGCTGCTATATATTGATATGGACATTTCTAGCAATTTTCTTCTTTTTTCACTTCTTATTTGACACTATTTCTTCTTTTTTCACATTTTTTTGTAAGTATATGATAAAATAGGCATTTTCACTACCACTTCTTTTTTCTCGACTTCTTTTTTGGTAAATATCTACGAAAACAGCAATTTTTGTCAGATTCTTTTCTTTTTCTCTTCTTTTTTGTTTGGTATATACTGATATAGATGGTTCTGTCACTTTGTCTTCTTTTTTAACATCTTCTTTAATTGGTTTAGACATTCATGACACTTTATTCTAATTTGACTTTTTTTTGGCAAATGTGCCGAAACAGCCCTTTTTAACATTATTTCTTCTTTCTCAATCTTTTTCTTTGACCAGTACAAACTATAACGGATATTTCTTCGATTTTTTATTATCTTTTTTTGTAATTATGTAGAGAAATAGCCATTTTGACATATTTCCTAGTTTTCGACTTCTTTTTTGGTAAATATCTATAAAAATAACCAATTTTGGCTTTTTTCTTCTTCTTTCTCTTCTTCTTTGGTTGGTACGTACTATAATAGATAGTTCTGTTACTTTTTCTTCTTGATAATTGATAATTCTTTTTTTGGGGGAGGATTTGTTTGACAGGTGCGTAGAAAATGATCGATTTTGGTATTTTATTTTCTTTCTCGACTTCTTCTTTGGTAAAAACCGCTTAAAAAAGTGTATTTCACGTTTTTTGTTTGTTTTCGACATCTTTTTTGGTATATATCTACAAAAACGGCCATTTTTGGCACGTTTTCTTTTCTTTTCATTTCTTCTATCAATGATATATGATGAAATAGACGTTTTTGTTATTTTATCTTCTTATTTGACTTCTTTTTTATTAAGTTTATGACAAAAACTGTCATTTTGTCACTTTTTGTTTGTTTTCGACTTCTTTTTAAGTTAAAAATTCACCAAAGCCGCCATTTTAGGTTTTTTCCTTCTTCTTTTATTGATATATACTAAAATAGATGTTTTTTGCCTTTTTTTTCTCCATTTTTGATAAAAATATACAAAAATAACCATTTCGGACTCTTTTTCTTCTTTTTTTTGCTTTTCCTATGAATGGTGTATGGAAAAATAGAAGTTAATGTTCTTCTCAACATCTTATTTATTACGTTAATATCAAAAAAGTTCATTTTGACATTTTTTGATCGTATTTCAACTTCTTTTTTTGGTAAATATGTAGAAAAACAGCCATTTTCATCACTTTTTCTTCTATTATATTTTTTATTTGGCTGGTATATACTAAGACGGCCATTTTCAACACTTCTTAATCTTACACTTCTTCTATGATTGGTGTATACTTCATTTTTGGTATTTTTCCTTCTTTTTGGTAGGTATTTGTCAAAAACAATAATTTTTGACATTTCTTCGTAGGTATGTGACAGAAAAATCATTTTGACACTTTTCTTCTTTCTTTTTCAACACCTTCTTTGGTAGATATTTGTAAAAACTAGCTATTTTGACATTTATTCTTCTTCTTCGACTTCTTTGGTAGTCGTGTTGACATTTTTCTGTCTTTTTCGATTTTATTCTAGCATATATATATATATATATATATATATATATATATATATATATATATATATATATATATATATATATATGTATATATATATATACATAAAAAAAAAACAACTATTTAGTAGTTATGTGATGAAAACAGTTATTTGGACATTTTCCCTCGTTTCTCGACTCCTTTGACATAAATATACAAAAATCAGCCATTTTTGATACTTCGAAACTTCTTTGTTGACACATATGTCAAAGCAAAAACTTCCTTTTTCATTTTTTTCCACTTCTTTTTTGTTAGGTACGTAAAAATAGTCTTCTCTGACACTTTTATTTTTTAACGATTTCTCCTTTAAGAAGAACTATGGAAAATAGCCATTTTCAACACTTTTTCTTCTTTGCTCAATTTTTCTTTGACATTCACGACAAAAGAACAGCTACTTTTGGCATACTGACTTCTTATTTGACAGATATGTAAAATGAAATCCATCTTTGTCAACTTCTCTTTGACTTAGGCACTTAGGATACTTCTTCTTTTTAACTTTTTGACATATGACAACAGCTATAAATACTTCTTCTTTTTTTGACGATTTGTACCATTGGTTGATACGTAAAATTAACTTTTTTGACCATTTTGACTTTCTTATTGACATATACATAAGAAAAACAAAATCACACTTAACAATTCTTCTTCTTTTTAGGTTTTTCCAGTAGACATTTTTCTATTTCTTTTTCAACACGACTATATTCAACTTTTCTTCTTCTTTTTGGACATCTTACTCAAACCAGTATTTACAACAATAAACAATGACATTTTTCTTTTTGTTTATACAGGTAGCTCAAAAATGCAAACTGGAACCGGAAACAACGCCGCACGAAGTACTTGGTTTCCGCGATCCCCCCGTCCTTCTGCCCGATTACAAGGAACACAACGTTTCGAATTGGGTACAGGAACATTACGGACCGAACAACGTTTACGAGAACATCTATCGAGATAATAATCCCGATGCTGTCGTCGAATACGCCACCAGTCCGGTACACGTTAGAAACGAAATCAGATCGTCGGTATCGTCGATGGATTCGATGAAATCCAAACGACCGCCGCCGCCGCCGCCTCCGAAACGTAGCGAAACTACGCATCTAACCACTCCAAAGACTTACTGATGCTGCGTGTGTTGATTCAAATCGTGGAAAATAACCTCAAATTGGCGCGTGAGATTTGATCGTGTCAGAAAATCGTTTTGGTTGCCACTGTTCCTAGCAGAAAAAGGAAAACGTTTTCGGAAATTCTGTTATCGCGAAACGGATTCGGTTGAAATTTGTTTGGTAGTGAAACGAAAATTGTTGAAATGGCCTAAAAAGACGATTTTCTGATGACTTTTCGAGTTTTGGCATATCAGGTCCTTGTATACGGTGACCATTCATATATAATCGCTAATTGCTTCGTTTTGACTGAATTTCTTTTGAAATAATTCGATAAAATATTGATTTTCAACAACTCGACCGAGTCATTTGCTTTTAATCGTCAATAAATTGATTGTTATTTCGGATTTCTAATCAACAGAATCTAAATCCACACATTTTTCGTTAAATTTTGATTCTAAACCGTTTGACTGATTAAGGGGTGTATACACGATCCGGTAAAAAAACGTCTAATAAAATTGACAACTGTCAATAACCTTTTTTAGTGTGATAAAGTGTTTTACTGCATTTTATTATTATTTTTCTCAAAAATCTCGTTTTTTTAAGTGGTGTATACTCGATCCGGCAAAAAAACCGTCCAAAAAATTGAATCTTGATGAAATATAGTTACGGAAAAATCGTCTAAATAATGAACTTTTTCTTAGAATAGTACGTATCGATAACGTTGTGCATTTCTTTGCAATATCTCATTGTTTAAGGTATATATCCGCGATCCGGCAAAATAACCGCCAATTTTCTCCCTAAATTCATTTATGCTTTATTTATGTTTAAGGATTATATAATACTAAAGTGATATTTTATGTTCTCATGAAATGCGTAATATCTTAAGATGTGGTTACACGATCCGGTAGAAAAACCGATTTATCTTCTCTCGAAATTAATTTTTAATTTATTTTTGTGGTATCATCATAACGCTCCTTACAGTGCCACTTCCGCATTTTTTAAAATAAGTTTCATGAAATATTTCATTGTTTCATGGTGTATATAAACGATCCGGCAGAAAAACCTGTCGAATAAAAAAAATTTATAAATTCTATTAAAATTTTGGGTTGTGTTCATATCTTAAAATTTCATGAATAATTTTATTGTTTAAGGTGGGTGTACACAATCCGGCAAAAAACCGTAGCACTAAAATTGATTCCCGTTTGAAAAATTTTGTTTTTCTTCCTTTGTTTATCCATTTTCTACGGTTAGTTTAGTGATTGCATAATTTAAACATTTTTAAGGACGTCCTATCCGATCCGGCAAACATAGATCTCCATTTTTACCCATTTTCCCGTGGGTTTCCCAGAGGTAAAAAATTTTTACCGTCATAAAAAACTAATTTCCAATAAAAAAAATATTTTTCTTTTATTTCAACCTTATCCATTATCTAAATCACCTGTAAAGGTGGTTATACACGAGCCGGTGAAGTAGATTCTGATGATTCGAAATATTATCAACAGAAACTGCATTTAAATATGCGTGCATTTATTTGAGCTTCAAAATATACAATAACTGGAAAAGTAATTATCCAATCTTGTGATTTCCATATCAAAATATCATTTAAATCATATTTATTCGATATCTATAGCTTGGTTTACACGTCCCATTAAAACCGCGTCGTATAAAACGTACTTTTAACCTGTAATTTTTTTAACAAGGATTGATGACAAGACTATTTGAGTTTATTTTACCCCGTTTTGTGATTTAAACACCACCTAAACTGCCAGCCTGAAGGAAGAGTCTGCATCTGGATGTGATTTAAATTTATTGTGCCATTTTTTTCTTGAGTGTACACGTCAAGGGACTTCTTAAATTAGTTTTTGTAATACTGGACACGTTGAATTGCGAATAATCCTTTTTGTATATATAATTCTAAAATTGTAGTTAAATTATTTATGAATAATAAAAAAAAATAATAATATGTCAAACATTGATGGTGCTTACGAAACGTCCGATACGTTCGTATATGAAATTAGACGCCAAAAAAAAACAAAATGGTTCTTGTTTTCGCCACATATTTATAATATGAAAAAATCCGGAAGAACTTAATTACAAAACTATTTTTAAGATGTGTATAAACGATCCGGCAGAAAAACCGTGTATTTTCTCTCCAAATTAATTTTAAATTTAATATGGAGGACATTTCATAACATTTCTCACAATCCTCAATGTTATTTTCACAATTTCGCATCATTTTTCATGAAATATCCCAGTTTTTAAGATGTGTATACACGATCCGGCAGAAACACCGTCTATTTCCTCTCCAAATTCATTTTAAATTTAATATTGAGGAAGTTTCATAACGTTTCTCACAATCCTCAATGTTATTTTAACAATTTCGCATCATTTTTCATGAAATATCCCAGTTTTTAAGATGTGTATACACGATCCGGCAGAAAAACCGCCTCTTTTCTCTCCAAATTCGTTTCAAATTTAATCTTGAGGAAATTTTAAAACGTTTCTCATAATCCTCAATGTTATTTTCACAATTTCGCATCATTTTTCATGAAATATCTCAGTTTTTAAGATGTGTTTACACGATCCGGCAGAAACACCGTCTATTTCCTCTCCAAATTCGTTTCAAATTTTATCTTGAGGAAATTTTAAAACGTTTCTCACAATCCTCAATGTTATTTTCACAATTTCGCATCATTTTTCATGAAATATCTCAGTTTTTAAGATGTGTTTACACGATCCGGCAGAAACACCGTCTATTTCCTCTCCAAATTCATTTTAAATTTAATATTGAGGAAGTTTCATAACGTTTCTCACAATCCTCAATGTTATTTTAACAATTTCGCATCATTTTTCATGAAATATCCCAGTTTTTAAGATGTGTATACACGATCCGGCAGAAAAACCGCCTCTTTTCTCTCCAAATTCGTTTCAAATTTAATCTTGAGGAAATTTTAAAACGTTTCTCATAATCCTCAATGTTATTTTCACAATTTCGCATCATTTTTCATGAAATATCTCAGTTTTTAAGATGTGTTTACACGATCCGGCAGAAACACCGTCTATTTCCTCTCCAAATTCGTTTCAAATTTTATCTTGAGGAAATTTTAAAACGTTTCTCACAATCCTCAATGTTATTTTCACAATTTCGCATCATTTTTCATGAAATATCTCAGTTTTTAAGATGTGTTTACACGATCCGGCAGAAACACCGTCTATTTCCTCTCCAAATTCATTTTAAATTTAATATTGAGGAAGTTTCATAACGTTTCTCACAATCCTCAATGTTATTTTAACAATTTCGCATCATTTTTCATGAAATATCCCAGTTTTTAAGATGTGTATACACGATCCGGCAGAAAAACCGCCTCTTTTCTCTCCAAATTCGTTTCAAATTTAATCTTGAGGAAATTTTAAAACGTTTCTCATAATCCTCAATGTTATTTTCACAATTTCGCATCATTTTTCATGAAATATCTCAGTTTTTAAGATGTGTTTACACGATCCGGCAGAAACACCGTCTATTTCCTCTCCAAATTCGTTTCAAATTTTATCTTGAGGAAATTTTAAAACGTTTCTCACAATCCTCAATGTTATTTTCACAATTTCGCATCATTTTTCATGAAATATCTCAGTTTTTAAGATGTGTTTACACGATCCGGCAGAAACACCGTCTATTTCCTCTCCAAATTCATTTTAAATTTAATATTGAGGAAGTTTCATAACGTTTCTCACAATCCTCAATGTTATTTTAACAATTTCGCATCATTTTTCATGAAATATCCCAGTTTTTAAGATGTGTATACACGATCCGGCAGAAAAACCGCCTCTTTTCTCTCCAAATTCGTTTCAAATTTAATCTTGAGGAAATTTTAAAACGTTTCTCATAATCCTCAATGTTATTTTCACAATTTCGCATCATTTTTCATGAAATATCTCAGTTTTTAAGATGTGTTTACACGATCCGGCAGAAACACCGTCTATTTCCTCTCCAAATTCGTTTCAAATTTTATCTTGAGGAAATTTTAAAACGTTTCTCACAATCCTCAATGTTATTTTCACAATTTCGCATCATTTTTCATGAAATATCCCAGTTTTTAAGATGTGTATACACGATCCGGCAGAAAAACCGCCTCTTTTCAAATTTTATCTTGAGGAAATTTTAAAACGTTTCTTACCATCCCCAATCTTATTTTCTCAAATTCACATTATTTCTCATAAATTATCTTAAATCAAATCTATTAAGATTTGTATACACGATCCGGTGAAAAAACCGTCCAACAAAAGAATTCATCAGTTTGTCTTTCAAAAGTACCGTGTTTTATGTATTTTTTCACTACGTTATTGTTTAGGGTGCGTATAGACGATCCGGTAAAAAAATCGTCTAAGCAACAATTTTATTTCATTCCATTTTTATACACGGTAATATTTTTTTTGGTTTTTGTTAAACTTTCGTGTACGAAATCGATCGGACCTAGTTAAAATTTCAACAGATGTAGCGAAATTTTGCGTGTTTTATAAATTTTATAACAATTTTTACCTAAATTAGTTAAAAATATTTATACGACTATTATAAATTTACAGGGTTTAAAGATGTCGGTTATTTATTTCATATATTTTCCGAAAATACTTCCGAATCTACCCGATTCGATAACAACACGCTAATTCGACGTTTTCGATAACGCAGAATCCATTTATACAAATCCAATTCTAAAAATATCACCTCCAATAATAAATCCGAACCGGATGACGACCAATTCATTTATTACTTATTTTCGATATGTTGTACTTCGACAAATGGATTCTACATTATCGAAAACGCTAAACTAACGAGTTTTAGATGGGTAAATACGGAAATATGGCCTTTTGTTCTAATTACCTGTAATACTTTTTGTATATATAATCTGTGAACGTTCCTTTTACCTAAGTGAATCATTTCGGGGCGTCAAAGTAATATAACATGTAATATATTTCTCAAATTATTATTATTTTTTTGATATATAAACTTTATTGATCTCTACAATGCCATTATTATATATTTTTTGTATGGTTTGTTACTGCATTTATACCGGTTGTAAACATGTTACTATATACACAAACATCTATTTGAGAATTATATTTATATTAACCCCTGTATAAAATAATAGAACAATTGTGCGATCAACGGATCCGGAACAATTTTTGTGCCAAAAAAAAATCACTATTTTCAATACAATTACTATTCGATGAGTAAAAAGCGAGGAGGTATCATATCAGGAACGTAGAAATATATTCAAGGTAACAGGAGGCAAACATATGGACGAAGTAACAGGAGACAGAAAGGTAGATGAGGTAACAGGAGATAGAAACATGTAGGAAGTAAACGGGAGGCAAAATAATGTGTGAGGTAACAAGAACTAGAAAGATGTACGAAGTAACAGGAGTTAAAATATTGACGAGGTAACAGGAAACAAAATTATGGAAGAAGTCGCAGGAGGTAGAAAGATTTCAGAAATAACAGGAGGTGAAAAGATATACGAAGTAACTGGAGGTATAATATGAACGAGGCAACAGGAAAAAGAAATATGTAATAAGCAGCAGGAGGTAGAGAGGGGGGAATTAATTGTGGTTTCAAAATCCAATTTCATCGCATTTTGTCAAATTTGATTTGGTATCAGGAAAATGAGGAGGTGTAATACTTGCCAGAAGTAATCATGACTCTAAAATTATTTTTAAAATGTCTAAAATTCATTTTGGGCCAGGAAAACATACATACGAGGAGCTATATGATGTATCAGGAGTAACTGTATTCTCAAAATCTAATTTCTTTCAATTTTGTCCAATTAAGTTTTTCACCAAGAGAACTAGGAGGTATACGACGTACCAGATGTTACCATTCATCCAAAATTTTATCTAAAATTGATTATGTACTAGGAAAACATGAACAACAGGGGGTATATGACGTACCAGGAGTAAGTCTAATTTATTCAAATTTTGTCTAATTTTTTTTTCTTACCAGGAGAACGAAAATGTATACGACGTACCAGGAGCAACTATTTCTTGAAAATTGTATCTAAAATTTCTTTGGAATTGATTGTAATGGGAAAACATGAATACAAGAATGTATATGAAGTACCAGAAGTAACTATTTCCAAAACTCCGTGTTATATATTTGTTTAAATTTGATCCAGTACCTTCTGATAGGATAACAGGGGTAAATACAATCTACCAATAATTTTTTGAAAAAATATTGTTAGATTTTGGTTTTTTTTCGCAAAAATTGTTTCGAAAATTTGGTCCTGCATGTACGGGCACAAACGAAACGGCGTTGTAGACAGAGTTTTTACATTTTTTATTATTACTGTTGGGTTTTTTTTTCTATAAGCAAACCATTTGGTACAATGTGTATAATTCACATACATATATATAATAATGTTATTTTATCCTTATTAGGACCAATTTAATTTTTTTAATTATAATAAAATAAACGGAAAATACCAAAAAAAAATTGTTTCATTACTTATCCCCCTTTCCTAAATGATCCTTCACCAATATCAGGAGTCCAAAAAAGCGAGGAGGTTTATTGTTCAAAATTAAGTTTTACAAATTCCATCATGATTAATTTTGAATACGACGTACCATAAAAAACTTTTCACAACCAGAGTGCCAACAAATCCTGTCGAATTTAATTTTTTATCAGGGACACAGAAAAGCGAGGAGGTAAACATGATACCAATTTGCTTAAAATTATGATTTTTACAATTCTCATCTTTATAAATAAAATTCTGCAAATGTGATTAAGTATAAGGAACACAGAAAACAGAGAAGGTTTTTAAAAATCAAAGTTTCACCAAATTTAGTTGAAATGAATTTTCTATAGGGAGTGTAGAAATATAGAAGACGTACCATGGGAAACTCGTATTTAAATCGAATTTGATCGAATCTAATTCAATATCAGGAACAGAGAAAAGTGAGGAGGTATACATGATACCAGGAGCAATTTCTTCAAAATTAAGTTTTAACAGAAGTAAATTTTCATAACGAGAGTTCCAACAAATCCCGTCGAATCTAATTGTATATCAGGAACACAGAAAAACGAGGAGGTATACATGATACCAGGAGCAATTTCTTCAAAATTGAGTTTTAACAGAAGTAAATTTTCATAACGAGAGTTCCAGCAAATCCCGTCGAATCTAATTGTATATCAGGAACACAGAAAAACGAGGAGGTATACATGATACCAGGAGCAATTTGTTAAAAATTCAGTTTTAACAGAAGTAAATTTTCATAACGAGAGTTCCAACAAATCCCGTCGAATCTAATTGTGTATCAGGAACACAGAAAAACGAGGAGGTATACATGATACCAGGAGCAATTTCTTCAAAATTAAGTTTTACCAAATTTTTTCACAATTAATTTTGAATACGGAATGTTGAAAGTGTATACGATGTAGCATCTTTCCATAACCATAGTCACAACGAATTCCGTCGAATCTAATTAAATATCAGGAACACAGAAAAACGAGGAGGTTTCTAAAAATCACTTTTCATCAAATTTAGTTGAAATGAATTTTCTATAGGGAATGTAGAAATATAGAAGATTTAACATGATTAACACTTTTTTCAAAATTGAATTTGGTCGAATCTAATTCAATACCAGGAACACAGAAAAGCGAGGAGTTATACATGATACCAGGAGCAGCGAATGTTCTATTTTGCATCCATCCGTGGATTTACCACGGGGCTGAATGCTTAGCGGCACGGGCATTCACGCGCGCGCACGTGTGCGTGTCTGGACAGCAATCTCTGACAATTAGTATCGACTGTATCATGTGAAAGGTGGAATTTAAGATGAAATAATTCGAAGACATCGCATATATTATTTACAAATCTCAAATTTATTTATTTATTTATGTGATTATGGGATTAAATGGTAAATACTGATTATTATGTTGACGTTTCGATGTCTTCAATAATATTTATTATTGTTAAAAACGATTAAATAGTTGAGTATGTAAAAAAGTCGTTAGTTGACAGTCAATTAATAAAGTGTGAAGGCATTTTTCTAGTTAAATGCATTATTATCATAAAATTTAATTTATAAAAATGGAAAATGCATGTATTTTGGTAAGATATATATCTAATCTTTCAAATATATTTTATCGGGTTTATGAAAATTCCCTTTGTCAGGTTCGAATCTAAAACATCGTTTCTTTATTATACAGTATTATACTCAAAAAATTAGGGACCCACGAGACTTCCCGGCAGAGGTCCAGAGTCGACAACAGAGCCCGTTTTTCAGAATTTCCGATACGTCTTTTATACTATTGAACGATTTGGTAGCGGCGAATTCGGAAATTGTTGTTGAAATTCGTATTTAGCGTATTTGTAATTTTTACGTGGTTAAAGCGAGTTTTTTTTTTAAATAGAAATAGAATAGTAAGAACAAAAATTATATACATTTTGAGTACGTGTTTCAAGGTTACAAAAAATCAAAGCAAAACTTCGGATTCGGTCACAAATAAACAAATCGAAATTAAATAATAATAAAAAGTAGTAAATACGGTTCTGTTTAAATAGAAATAAATTGATATCCCTTTCGTACCTTCCTGATAAGTATTTAAAAAGTTTTTACATCATTTTATCATCATCAAAGAAAATAATCTGATCCAGTTTGAGGGTGAGTTATTTTTAAATAGTTTCCCCGATTAATATTTTTTTTTCGTTTCGTATGTTTTTATATTATTGTGAAACAAAAAAAAAACGTCTAAAGGAAAGTAACTAATCGTTTTAATATGGGCAAAATGATTTTGGTGACCCTACTTCGACTAGGTTCCTAAATATGGGATAGATCTGAAATAAAAATGCGCCCCCTCGGAAACCTGGTACTCAAATAGAAGAATCTACTTCGAAAACTGGATATCATCGTATAATAGAGGAAGAAAATTGATGAAAAAAATGAAAAAAAAGATAAGAAACACAAGCAAAACGAAAAGAAATATAAGAAGTAGGAAAATGGAGATACTGGTACGTCCACGTGAGAAGAATGGAAGAAAATTGACTGCCACGCATCGTACTTGAAGAGAAATCAATAGGGAAAAGAAAACCACCATGGAGATGAATGGACAGCTGGTAGTCCACCTCCGAGGAATTGATACAGAGGAATCTGCAAATAAAATGAATAAGAAGAAGAAAAAGAAGAAGAAGAAGTGGGAAAATGGAGATACTAGTACGTCCAAGTGAGAAGAATGGAAGAAAATTGACTGCCACGCATCGTACTTGAAGAGAAACCAATAGGGAAAAGAAAACCACCATGGAGATGGATGGACAGCTGGTAGTCCACCTTCCAGGAACTGACACAGAGGAATCTGCAAATAAAATGATTAGAAGAAGAAAAAGAAGAAGAAGAAGTAGGAAAATGGAGATACTGGTACGTCCACGTGAGAAGAATGGAAGAAAATTGACTGCCACGCATCGTACTTGAAGGGAAACCAATAGGGAAAAGAAAACCACCATGGAGATGGATGGACAGCTGCTAGTCCACCTCCCAGGAACTGATACAGAGGAATCTGCAAATAAAATGAATAAGAAGAAGAAAAAGAAGAAGAAGAAGTAGGAAAATGAAGATACTGGTACGTCCACGTGAGAAGAATGGAAGAAAATTGACTGCCACGCATCGTACTTGAAGGGAAACCAATAGGGAAAAGAAAACCACCATGGAGATGGATGGACAGCTGCTAGTCCACCTCCCAGGAACTGATACAGAGGAATCTGCAAATAAAATGAATAAGAAGAAGAAAAAGAAGAAGAAGAAGTAGGAAAATGAAGATACTGGTACGTCCACGTGAGAAGAATAGAAGAAAATTGACTGCCACGCATCGTACTTGAAGGGAAACCAATAGGGAAAAGAAAACCACCATGGAGATGGATGGACAGCTGGTAGTCCACCTCCCAGGAACTGATACAGAGGAATCTGCAAATAAAATGAATAAGAAGAAGAAAAAGAAGAAGAAGAAGTAGGAAAATGAAGATACTGGTACGTCCACGTGAGAAGAATAGAAGAAAATTGACTGCCACGCATTGTACTTGAAGGGAAACCAATAGGGAAAAGAAAACCACCATGGAGATGGATGGACAGCTGGTAGTCCAACTCCGAGGAACTGATACAGAGGAATCTGCAAATAAAATGAATAAGAAGAAGAAAAACTAGAAGAAGAAGTAGGAAAATGGAGATTATGGAAAGCGAAGTTCAATTCAGATAGTGAACCAGATGTTCCTGGAACCGTTGGTGGTATTCATATTGAACACACTGTTTAAATTACAACTACACCAACACTGTTTGACGCGCGTTTCGATAACCAAGTTATCATCTTCAGAGATTGAAGGTAAACTGAGTTTATAGTGTTGGTGTAGTATAAATCAGTTTAAATGACATGTTTTGGGGGAGGTGGTGACATTAATGGTTAATTTTTGATAGTTCTTTTATTAAAAACAATTTTTTTTAATCTATTTTTGTTGTTTTTACAGTTTTCTTTTTAAAATGTTGGAAAAGACGAAAATTTTTTTGCACTCGGCCGCTTTTTGTGGTAAGTAGTTTCGAAATTTTTGTCACAAATCCGCATACCTACTTAAAGTTAATCGTCTTCGATTTCTGAAAACTATAATTCCAAAAACGTTTGAAGATCTTTGAATTAAAAAATATTCTCGATACGGCCTCTTTTCGCAAACCAAATGCATTCAGATAAACACTTTAAAACATAAATAAACAAATTGTCATCTACACAATTAAACTGTTTAATCTAGACTCAGATTTAGCTCTAATTGAGGCTCCGACGATCTTTCTAATATCCACCTAGTGGTCTCCATATGTCCGGGTTCTATGTTTGATCATTTTTTAGTATTCTTTCGAGATGATTCTTAAACATCCCAAACTTTCCCTTTATTTTTTTACCGTTTTCATTCCAGCCGTCTTCGTTATTATCTTTTAGCTCTTGGTTCTGATCATGCTTTGTTTCTCCATATTATTCCTGACCTATGTCACCAACGTTTGGACTGAAACTATAGAAAAATATGAGGAATCTCGAACCAGGTCGACGCTGGTGTTCCCCAATGTTCCCCGATCTGATACAGATACCCAACATGTTGTTTTTACCAAGAAGACACTTCATCTCAGGATTTGATCATGTCTACATACTCAGCAACAGCTTCTAATCCTCTACAAGGACCAAATTCGTCCATCTTATAAGTATTGTTCGAAAATTTGGAGCTCGGCTCCCAAGTATACCTTGAGGATGCTTGACTCCATGCAGAAGAGCTCAATTGGTTTTGTAGATAATCCAGAATTGACGAAAATCTTGGATAGCTCGGAATATAGAAGAAAAACTTATCCAATAGACAGACAAAGCTCATACTCATCGAGTTTGCAAACGTCCAGAACGTCAATTCATATTGACTCTTTTGTGTGCTATAAATTCAAGGCATCTCCATTGGAAGACTGATCCAGCCAGATCGCTATCGACGGACAGAAAGTTTTGAGGTCAACGATGGTCTTCCCCAAGGATGCATGAATGATCTACTTGACAAAGGTGCAAACCGGATCTTGAAAACATCCTGGAGTGGTGTGGAAGCGATCTGATACATAAAAGGCATTTCATCTCAGGATTTGATCATGTCTACATACTCAGCAACAGCTTCTAATCCTCTACAAGGACCAAATTCGTCCATCTTATAAGTATTGTTCGAAAATTTGGAGCTCGGCTCCCAAGTATACCTTGAGGATGCTTGACTCAATGCAGAAGAGCTCAATTGGTTTTGTAGACAATCCAGAATTGACGAAAATCTTGGATAGCTCGGAATATAGAAGAAAAACTTATCCAATAGACAGACAAAGCTCATACTCATCGAGTTTGCAAACGTCCAGAACGTCAATTCATATTGACTCTTTTGTGTGCTATAAATTCAAGGCATCTCCATTGGAAGACTGATCCAGCCAGATCGCTATCGACGGACAGAAAGTTTTGAGGTCAACGATGGTCTTCCCCAAGGATGCATGAATGATCTACTCGACAAAGGTGCAAACCGGATCTTGAAAACATCCTGGAGTGGTGTGGAAGCGATCTGATACATAAAAGGCATTTCATCTCAGGATTTGATCATGTCTACATACTCAGCAACAGCTTCTAATCCTCTACAAGGACCAAATTCGTCCATCTTCCAAGTATTGTTCGAAAATTTGGAGCTCGGCTCCCAAGTATACCTTGAGGATGTTTGACTCAATGCAGAAGAGCTCAATTGGTTTTGTAGATAATCCAGAATTGACGAAAATCTTGGATAGTTTGGAGTATAGAAGAAAGTCTTATCCAATAGACAGACATCGAGTTCTTAAACGTCCAGATCTTGAACACATCCTGGAATGGCGATCTGATACAAAGCAGGTACTTCATCTCAGGATCTCATCGAGTTCTTAGGCTTCCAGAACTGTTTTCTGTGTTGTAAATTCAAGATTAATATCCGCAGGCATCCCCATCGGAATTACCTTCTAGCTTTTGCTTTTAAAATAAAAAAAACATCTTGTAGCTGTCGAAACTGATGTTATTCATTTTGGTTTCAGTAAATATATTGACGTTCACAACGGGAATAGCGATGTCCTGGTCATCTCCTTCGTTACCGAAGCTATCAAGCACCGATCCGGATATTAATCCGTTAGGTGAACCGATTACAACTTCCCAAGAATCTTGGATAGCTTCGTTACCTTCGATAGCTAGCGTTTTCGGTACCATAATCGCTGGATTGGTAGCGGATAGAATAGGAAGGAAGAAAACTTTACTTTTCTTCAGTATATCTTTCTTGGTGTGCTACATAGTTATAGCTTTCGCTAAATCGGTAACTACGTTGTATATAACGAGATTTCTAATCGGTATTAGCTGCGGTAGTACTTTGGCGGTTTTACCGAGTTACGTGGCCGAAATTTCGGAGGATTCCAATCGAGGCGTCCTGGGCTGCATAATGGGTATAATGGGATCTTCGGGATATCTGTTCGTTTACGCAATCGGTCCTTTTGTTTCTATCAGAACCTTCGCTTTCCTCCAAGTCGTACCTATCCTTATATTTTACTTGATATTCGTACCTTTCATACCCGAAAGTCCTTATCATTTCCTAGCGAACGATCTGCGTAAAGAAGCCGAGGATTGTTTGAGGAAAATACGGAAACCTGGCGAAGTAGAAAGGGAGTTGGCGTATTTGATAGACGTGGTAAAGGAGAATAAAAGTAAAAATTGGAGGGATATATATTCGACTAAAGCTGCGAGGAAGGGATTGATTATTACGTGCGGGTTGTTGGCGTTTCAACAACTATTAGGTTTCATGGCGGTTTTATCTTATATGCAAACCATTTTCGAAGCTACCGGTACTAGTATACCATCTAATACGGCTTCCATAATCATCGGGGTTGTACAGATAATATCGAATGTTCTAGCGACCATTTTGGTAGATAAATTAGGCAGAAAGAAGCTTCTATTAACCTCAAATATAGGTTGTACTTTATCGTTAACTTGTATAGGTACATTCTTCTTTTTTAATCAAAACGAATACGACACGGATACGATTTTTTGGTTACCTTTATTGAGTCTCGTAATTTTTTTCGTATCTTTCAATTTCGGGTACGGTACTTTACCTTTAACCATTTGCGGAGAATTATTTCAAAATAATATAAAATCTTTGGCCGCCAGTTTATCGACTTTCGTTTGTTTATCTTTGTCTTTTTTGGTTACTTTGTGTTTTCCTTATTTGGAAAACGCACTCAATATGACGGGAGTTTTCGCTATATTCGCCGTCGCCTCCGTATTTTCTATCAGTTTCGTTGTTTTCGTCGTACCCGAAACGAAAGGTAAAAGTTTCAAAGAAATATTAGACATATTAGGAGATTAGCTGCTACCAGACTTCGCTTTTTTTTGGCACGAGTTTTCCTTTCTGATGCCATTCCGTGAAATCTCTTTTGGATATCCGATCGTCGTTTCATAATTCGTTACAATTAATCAAAATACACTTTAATTGTTGCAGTAAACATCTAAAAACATTCTAAAGGGTCATTCACGGGAACCGGATGATAAAAAAATTGAATATTTACTTTTATTGGTACTCAATTACGGCCTCAATTGCGTGCAGCATGTCTACTACATCGATCTGGAAACCCCCACAGAAAAAAATCACGACTACACAAATCGGGAGACCGAGGAGTCCAAGTCCAACAACACCAGCTTTTCCTACTGCACACCTTTGGACTATGAAGTGGTATCTCGTGAAGCTGATGGCAATTTTGTTTGTTTTCGAAGCTCTCAATGACTGAAATGTAAATTCTACGAACAAAGGAAACGTCAGATACTAGTCACGTGCCACTCCCACCACGAGCGCCCGTGTACAAACCATTTTAAAAACATCCGGTTCCCGTGAATCACCACTAGGGATTTAAATATTTATATTCATAATTTAGCTGTTTAATTTCTATTTTTGTTTATTATACTTTATATGAGAATGTAATAAAATTTCGATACGAAAACTACGAGTATTATTTATTTATAAATATTTACACCGTCCAAAAATCTTCAATTAGACTGGAAAATTATCTAGTTGTGGTACGACCCAATTTTTGAGTTGCTGATCTCAAAATTATGACAAAAATCAATCAATTCAGTGACTCAAACTTATTGGGAAAGTTAATAGCGTACGAGAAATCAAATCTGCATTAAAAGAAACGATATTTGACTTAAAATAAAACGTTTTGTATACAAGTTTCGTTATTTAAAAACCGCCCCTCGTATGTAGAATCCAAAATGAAAAAATAAATGAAAAAGAAGTTGAAAAGGTGCAATTTTATTTTAGATTATAATGAAGACTGTAGAAACCGGTTTTTAATCGAATTAAAACGAATTCAAATAACTACCAAACAAAGAAATTTAATTAACAGTTTTTTTTGTGAGGAACGAAAAATATATTTGGTACTCTGAAAATTATTTTCTCACCCAATATCTAGATTAGAACAATGACGAAAAATTTTCAAAAACTATGATAAATCATTAAAATTTCATTTTTTAAAGATAATTATAATATTTCGATTTTGATGACGTAGTTAAATATGTTTTTAGAGGTTATGTTACGATACTTTTTTAGGTTATGATTTGTTTTGACATTTTCTCACCGTCGTTTCTAAAAAAACCCGTTTGGAACTATGATAAATCATCAAGATTTCATTTTTTAAAGATAATTATAATATTTCGATTTTGATGACGTAGTTAAATATGTTTTTAGAGGTTATGTTGCGATATTTTTTTAGGTTATGATTTGTTTTGACATTTTCTCACCGTCGTTTCTAAAAAAAACCCGTTTGGAACTACGATAAATCATCAAGATTTCATTTTTTAAAGATAATTATAATATTTCGATTTTGATGACGTAGTTAAATATGTTTTTAGAAGTTATGTTGCGATATTTTTTTAGGTTATGGTTTGTTTTGACATTTTCTCACCGTCGTTTCTAAAAAAACCCGTTTGGAACTATGATAAATCATCAAGATTTCATTTTTTAAAGATAATTATAATATTTCGATTTTGATGACGTAGTTAAATATGTTTTTAGAAGTTATGTTGCGATACTTTTTTTAGGTTATGATTTGTTTTGACATTTTCTCACCGTCGTTTCTAAAAAACCCGTTTGGTACTACGATAAATCATCAAGATTTCATTTTTTAAAGATAATTATAATATTTCGATTTTGATGACGTAGTTAAATATGTTTTTAGAAGTTATGTTGCGATACTTTTTTTAGGTTATGATTTGTTTTGACATTTTCTCACCGTCGTTTCTAAAAAACCCGTTTGGAACTACGATAAATCATCAAGATTTCATTTTTTAAAGATAATTATAATATTTCGATTTTGATGACGTAGTTAAATATGTTTTTAGAGGTTATGTTGCGATATTTTTTTAGGTTATGATTTGTTTTGACATTTTCTCACCGTCGTTTCTAAAAAACCCGTTTGGTACTACGATAAATCATCAAGATTTCATTTTTTAAAGATAATTATAATATTTCGATTTTGATGACGTAGTTAAATATGTTTTTAGAAGTTATGTTGCGATATTTTTTTAGGTTATGATTTGTTTTGACATTTTCTCACCGTCGTTTCTAAAAAACCCGTTTGGAACTACGATAAATCATCAAGATTTCATTTTTTAAAGATAATTATAATATTTCGATTTTGATGACGTAGTTAAATATGTTTTTAGAAGTTATGTTGCGATACTTTTTTAGGTTATGATTTGTTTTGACATTTTCTCACCGTCGTTTCTAAAAAAAACCCGTTTGGAACTATGATAAATCATCAAGATTTTATTTTTTAAAGATAATTATAATATTTCGATTTTGATGACGTAGTTAAATATGTTTTTAGAAGTTATGTTGCGATACTTTTTTTAGGTTATGATTTGTTTTGACATTTTCTCACCGTCGTTTCTAAAAAACCCGTTTGGAACTACGATAAATCATCAAGATTTCATTTTTTAAAGATAATTATAATATTTCGATTTTGATGACGTAGTTAAATATGTTTTTAGAAGTTATGTTGCGATATTTTTTTAGGTTATGATTTGTTTTGACATTTTCTCACCGTCGTTTCTAAAAAACCCGTTTGGAACTACGATAAATCATCAAGATTTCATTTTTTAAAGATAATTATAATATTTCGATTTTGATGACGTAGTTAAATATGTTTTTAGAAGTTATGTTGCGATACTTTTTTAGGTTATGATTTGTTTTGACATTTTCTCACCGTCGTTTCTAAAAAAAACCCGTTTGGAACTATGATAAATCATCAAGATTTTATTTTTTAAAGATAATTATAATATTTCGATTTTGATGACGTAGTTAAATATGTTTTTAGAAGTTATGTTGCGATACTTTTTTAGGTTATGATTTGTTTTGACATTTTCTCACCGTCGTTTCTAAAAAAAACCCGTTTGGAACTATGATAAATCATCAAGATTTCATTTTTTAAAGATAATTATAATATTTCGATTTTGATGACGTAGTTAAATATGTTTTTAGAAGTTATGTTGCGATACTTTTTTAGGTTATGATTTGTTTTGACATTTTCTCACCGTCGTTTCTAAAAAAAACCCGTTTGGAACTATGATAAATCATCAAGATTTCATTTTTTAAAGATAATTATAATATTTCGATTTTGATGACGTAGTTAAATATGTTTTTAGAAGTTATGTTGCGATACTTTTTTAGGTTATGATTTGTTTTGACATTTTCTCACCGTCGTTTCTAAAAAAAACCCGTTTGGAACTATGATAAATCATCAAGATTTTATTTTTTAAAGATAATTATAATATTTCGATTTTGATGACGTAGTTAAATATGTTTTTAGAAGTTATGTTGCGATACTTTTTTAGGTTATGATTTGTTTTGACATTTTCTCACCGTCGTTTCTAAAAAAAACCCGTTTGGAACTATGATAAATCATCAAGATTTCATTTTTTAAAGATAATTATAATATTTCGATTTTGATGACGTAGTTAAATATGTTTTTAGAAGTTATGTTGCGATACTTTTTTAGGTTATGATTTGTTTTGACATTTTCTCACCGTCGTTTCTAAAAAAAACCCGTTTGGAACTATGATAAATCATCAAGATTTCATTTTTTAAAGATAATTATAATATTTCGATTTTGATGACGTAGTTAAATATGTTTTTAGAAGTTATGTTGCGATACTTTTTTAGGTTATGATTTGTTTTGACATTTTCTCACCGTCGTTTCTAAAAAAAAACCCGTTTGGAACTATGATAAATCATCAAGATTTCATTTTTTAAAGATAATTATAATATTTCGATTTTGATGACGTAGTTAAATATGTTTTTAGAAGTTATGTTGCGATACTTTTTTAGGTTATGATTTGTTTTGACATTTTCTCACCGTCGTTTCTAAAAAAAACCCGTTTGGAACTACGATAAATCATCAAGATTTCATTTTTTAAAGATAATTATAATATTTCGATTTTGATGACGTAGTTAAATATGTTTTTAGAAGTTATGTTGCGATATTTTTTTAGGTTATGATTTGTTTTGACATTTTCTCACCGTCGTTTCTAAAAAAAACCCGTTTGGAACTACGATAAATCATCAAGATTTCATTTTTTAAAGATAATTATAATATTTCGATTTTGATGACGTAGTTAAATATGTTTTTAGAAGTTATGTTGCGATACTTTTTTAGGTTATGATTTGTTTTGACATTTTCTCACCGTCGTTTCTAAAAAAAACCCGTTTGGAACTATGATAAATCATCAAGATTTTATTTTTTAAAGATAATTATAATATTTCGATTTTGATGACGTAGTTAAATATGTTTTTAGAAGTTATGTTGCGATACTTTTTTAGGTTATGATTTGTTTTGACATTTTCTCACCGTCGTTTCTAAAAAACCCGTTTGGAACTACGATAAATCATCAAGATTTCATTTTTTAAAGATAATTATATTTCGATTTTGATGACGTAGTTAAATATGTTTTTAGAAGTTATGTTGCGATACTTTTTTTAGGTTATGATTTGTTTTGACATTTTCTCACCGTCGTTTCTAAAAAACCCGTTTGGTACTACGATAAATCATCAAGATTTCATTTTTTAAAGATAATTATATTTCGATTTTGATGACGTAGTTAAATATGTTTTTAGAAGTTATGTTGCGATACTTTTTTTAGGTTATGATTTGTTTTGACATTTTCTCACCGTCGTTTCTAAAAAAAACCCGTTTGGAACTATGATAAATCATCAAGATTTCATTTTTTAAAGATAATTATAATATTTCGATTTTGATGACGTAGTTAAATATGTTTTTAGAAGTTATGTTGCGATACTTTTTTAGGTTATGATTTGTTTTGACATTTTCTCACCGTCGTTTCTAAAAAAAACCCGTTTGGAACTATGATAAATCATCAAGATTTCATTTTTTAAAGATAATTATAATATTTCGATTTTGATGACGTAGTTAAATATGTTTTTAGAAGTTATGTTGCGATACTTTTTTAGGTTATGATTTGTTTTGACATTTTCTCACCGTCGTTTCTAAAAAAAACCCGTTTGGAACTATGATAAATCATCAAGATTTTATTTTTTAAAGATAATTATAATATTTCGATTTTGATGACGTAGTTAAATATGTTTTTAGAAGTTATGTTGCGATACTTTTTTAGGTTATGATTTGTTTTGACATTTTCTCACCGTCGTTTCTAAAAAAAACCCGTTTGGAACTATGATAAATCATCAAGATTTCATTTTTTAAAGATAATTATAATATTTCGATTTTGATGACGTAGTTAAATATGTTTTTAGAAGTTATGTTGCGATACTTTTTTAGGTTATGATTTGTTTTGACATTTTCTCACCGTCGTTTCTAAAAAAAACCCGTTTGGAACTATGATAAATCATCAAGATTTCATTTTTTAAAGATAATTATAATATTTCGATTTTGATGACGTAGTTAAATATGTTTTTAGAAGTTATGTTGCGATACTTTTTTAGGTTATGATTTGTTTTGACATTTTCTCACCGTCGTTTCTAAAAAAAAACCCGTTTGGAACTATGATAAATCATCAAGATTTCATTTTTTAAAGATAATTATAATATTTCGATTTTGATGACGTAGTTAAATATGTTTTTAGAAGTTATGTTGCGATACTTTTTTAGGTTATGATTTGTTTTGACATTTTCTCACCGTCGTTTCTAAAAAAAACCCGTTTGGAACTACGATAAATCATCAAGATTTCATTTTTTAAAGATAATTATAATATTTCGATTTTGATGACGTAGTTAAATATGTTTTTAGAAGTTATGTTGCGATATTTTTTTAGGTTATGATTTGTTTTGACATTTTCTCACCGTCGTTTCTAAAAAAAACCCGTTTGGAACTACGATAAATCATCAAGATTTCATTTTTTAAAGATAATTATAATATTTCGATTTTGATGACGTAGTTAAATATGTTTTTAGAAGTTATGTTGCGATACTTTTTTAGGTTATGATTTGTTTTGACATTTTCTCACCGTCGTTTCTAAAAAAAACCCGTTTGGAACTATGATAAATCATCAAGATTTTATTTTTTAAAGATAATTATAATATTTCGATTTTGATGACGTAGTTAAATATGTTTTTAGAAGTTATGTTGCGATACTTTTTTAGGTTATGATTTGTTTTGACATTTTCTCACCGTCGTTTCTAAAAAACCCGTTTGGAACTACGATAAATCATCAAGATTTCATTTTTTAAAGATAATTATATTTCGATTTTGATGACGTAGTTAAATATGTTTTTAGAAGTTATGTTGCGATACTTTTTTTAGGTTATGATTTGTTTTGACATTTTCTCACCGTCGTTTCTAAAAAACCCGTTTGGTACTACGATAAATCATCAAGATTTCATTTTTTAAAGATAATTATATTTCGATTTTGATGACGTAGTTAAATATGTTTTTAGAAGTTATGTTGCGATACTTTTTTTAGGTTATGATTTGTTTTGACATTTTCTCACCGTCGTTTCTAAAAAACCCGTTTGGAACTACGATAAATCATCAAGATTTCATTTTTTAAAGATAATTATAATATTTCGATTTTGATGACGTAGTTAAATATGTTTTTAGAAGTTATGTTGCGATACTTTTTTAGGTTATGATTTGTTTTGACATTTTCTCACCGTCGTTTCTAAAAAAAACCCGTTTGGAACTACGATAAATCATCAAGATTTCATTTTTTAAAGATAATTATAATATTTCGATTTTGATGACGTAGTTAAATATGTTTTTAGAGGTTATGTTGCGATATTTTTTTAGGTTATGATTTGTTTTGACATTTTCTCACCGTCGTTTCTAAAAAAAACCCGTTTGGAACTACGATAAATCATCAAGATTTCATTTTTTAAAGATAATTATAATATTTCGATTTTGATGACGTAGTTAAATATGTTTTTAGAAGTTATGTTGCGATATTTTTTTAGGTTATGATTTGTTTTGACATTTTCTCACCGTCGTTTCTAAAAAAAACCCGTTTGGAACTATGATAAATCATCAAGATTTCATTTTTTAAAGATAATTATAATATTTCGATTTTGATGACGTAGTTAAATATGTTTTTAGAAGTTATGTTGCGATACTTTTTTAGGTTATGATTTGTTTTGACATTTTCTCACCGTCGTTTCTAAAAAAAACCCGTTTGGAACTATGATAAATCATCAAGATTTCATTTTTTAAAGATAATTATAATATTTCGATTTTGATGACGTAGTTAAATATGTTTTTAGAAGTTATGTTGCGATACTTTTTTAGGTTATGATTTGTTTTGACATTTTCTCACCGTCGTTTCTAAAAAAAACCCGTTTGGAACTATGATAAATCATCAAGATTTCATTTTTTAAAGATAATTATAATATTTCGATTTTGATGACGTAGTTAAATATGTTTTTAGAGGTTATGTTGCGATATTTTATTAGGTTATGATTTGTTTTGACATTTTCTCACCGTCGTTTCTAAAAAACCCGTTTGGTACTATGATAAATCATCAAGATTTCATTTTTTAAAGATAATTATAATATTTCGATTTTGATGACGTAGTTAAATATGTTTTTAGAGGTTATGTTGCGATATTTTTTTAGGTTATGATTTGTTTTGACATTTTCTCACCGTCGTTTCTAAAAAAAACCCGTTTGGAACTATGATAAATCATCAAGATTTCATTTTTTAAAGATAATTATAATATTTCGATTTTGATGACGTAGTTAAATATGTTTTTAGAGGTTATGTTGCGATATTTTATTAGGTTATGATTTGTTTTGACATTTTCTCACCGTCGTTTCTAAAAAACCCGTTTGGTACTATGATAAATCATCAAGATTTCATTTTTTAAAGATAATTATAATATTTCGATTTTGATGACGTAGTTAAATATGTTTTTAGAGGTTATGTTGCGATACTTTTTTTAGGTTATGATTTGTTTTGACATTTTCTCACCGTCGTTTCTAAAAAACCCGTTTGGTACTACGATAAATCATCAAGATTTCATTTTTTAAAGATAATTATAATATTTCGATTTTGATGACGTAGTTAAATATGTTTTTAGAGGTTATGTTGCGATATTTTTTTAGGTTATGATTTGTTTTGACATTTTCTCACCGTCGTTTCTAAAAAACCCGTTTGGTACTATGATAAATCATCAAGATTTCATTTTTTAAAGATAATTATAATATTTCGATTTTGATGACGTAGTTAAATATGTTTTTAGAGGTTATGTTGCGATATTTTTTTAGGTTATGATTTGTTTTGACATTTTCTCACCGTCGTTTCTAAAAAACCCGTTTGGTACTATGATAAATCATCAAGATTTCATTTTTTAAAGATAATTATAATATTTCGATTTTGATGACGTAGTTAAATATGTTTTTAGAAGTTATGTTGCGATATTTTTTTAGGTTATGATTTGTTTTGACATTTTCTCACCGTCGTTTCTAAAAAACCCGTTTGGAACTACGATAAATCATCAAGATTTCATTTTTTAAAGATAATTATAATATTTCGATTTTGATGACGTAGTTAAATATGTTTTTAGAGGTTATGTTGCGATATTTTTTTAGGTTATGATTTGTTTTGACATTTTCTCACCGTCGTTTCTAAAAAACCCGTTTGGTACTATGATAAATCATCAAGATTTCATTTTTTAAAGATAATTATAATATTTCGATTTTGATGACGTAGTTAAATATGTTTTTAGAAGTTATGTTGCGATATTTTTTTAGGTTATGATTTGTTTTGACATTTTCTCACCGTCGTTTCTAAAAAAAACCCGTTTGGAACTATGATAAATCATCAAGATTTCATTTTTTAAAGATAATTATAATATTTCGATTTTGATGACGTAGTTAAATATGTTTTTAGAGGTTATGTTGCGATATTTTTTTAGGTTATGATTTGTTTTGACATTTTCTCACCGTCGTTTCTAAAAAAAACCCGTTTGGAACTATGATAAATCATCAAGATTTCATTTTTTAAAGATAATTATAATATTTCGATTTTGATGACGTAGTTAAATATGTTTTTAGAGGTTATGTTGCGATATTTTTTTAGGTTATGATTTGTTTTGACATTTTCTCACCGTCGTTTCTAAAAAACCCGTTTGGTACTATGATAAATCATCAAGATTTCATTTTTTAAAGATAATTATAATATTTCGATTTTGATGACGTAGTTAAATATGTTTTTAGAGGTTATGTTGTGATATTTTTTTAGGTTATGGTTTGTTTTGACATTTTCTCACCGTCGTTTCTAAAAAAAACCCGTTTGGAACTATGATAAATCATCAAGATTTCATTTTTTAAAGATAATTATAATATTTCGATTTTGATGACGTAGTTAAATATGTTTTTAGAGGTTATGTTGCGATATTTTTTTAGGTTATGATTTGTTTTGACATTTTCTCACCGTCGTTTCTAAAAAACCCGTTTGGTACTATGATAAATCATCAAGATTTCATTTTTTAAAGATAATTATAATATTTCGATTTTGATGACGTAGTTAAATATGTTTTTAGAAGTTATGTTGCGATATTTTTTTAGGTTATGATTTGTTTTGACATTTTCTCACCGTCGTTTCTAAAAAAAACCCGTTTGGAACTATGATAAATCATCAAGATTTCATTTTTTAAAGATAATTATAATATTTCGATTTTGATGACGTAGTTAAATATGTTTTTAGAGGTTATGTTGCGATATTTTTTTAGGTTATGATTTGTTTTGACATTTTCTCACCGTCGTTTCTAAAAAAAACCCGTTTGGAACTACGATAAATCATCAAGATTTCATTTTTTAAAGATAATTATAATATTTCGATTTTGATGACGTAGTTAAATATGTTTTTAGAGGTTATGTTGCGATATTTTTTTAGGTTATGATTTGTTTTGACATTTTCTCACCGTCGTTTCTAAAAAAAACCCGTTTGGAACTATGATAAATCATCAAGATTTCATTTTTTAAAGATAATTATAATATTTCGATTTTGATGACGTAGTTAAATATGTTTTTAGAAGTTATGTTGCGATATTTTTTTAGGTTATGATTTGTTTTGACATTTTCTCACCGTCGTTTCTAAAAAAAACCCGTTTGGAACTATGATAAATCATCAAGATTTCATTTTTTAAAGATAATTATAATATTTCGATTTTGATGACGTAGTTAAATATGTTTTTAGAGGTTATGTTGCGATATTTTTTTAGGTTATGATTTGTTTTGACATTTTCTCACCGTCGTTTCTAAAAAAAACCCGTTTGGAACTATGATAAATCATCAAGATTTCATTTTTTAAAGATAATTATAATATTTCGATTTTGATGACGTAGTTAAATATGTTTTTAGAAGTTATGTTGCGATATTTTTTTAGGTTATGATTTGTTTTGACATTTTCTCACCGTCGTTTCTAAAAAACCCGTTTGGTACTATGATAAATCATCAAGATTTCATTTTTTAAAGATAATTATAATATTTCGATTTTGATGACGTAGTTAAATATGTTTTTAGAAGTTATGTTGCGATATTTTTTTAGGTTATGATTTGTTTTGACATTTTCTCACCGTCGTTTCTAAAAAAAACCCGTTTGGAACTATGATAAATCATCAAGATTTCATTTTTTAAAGATAATTATAATATTTCGATTTTGATGACGTAGTTAAATATGTTTTTAGAGGTTATGTTGCGATATTTTTTTAGGTTATGATTTGTTTTGACATTTTCTCACCGTCGTTTCTAAAAAAAACCCGTTTGGAACTATGATAAATCATCAAGATTTCATTTTTTAAAGATAATTATAATATTTCGATTTTGATGACGTAGTTAAATATGTTTTTAGAAGTTATGTTGCGATATTTTTTTAGGTTATGATTTGTTTTGACATTTTCTCACCGTCGTTTCTAAAAAACCCGTTTGGTACTATGATAAATCATCAAGATTTCATTTTTTAAAGATAATTATAATATTTCGATTTTGATGACGTAGTTAAATATGTTTTTAGAGGTTATGTTGCGATATTTTTTTAGGTTATGATTTGTTTTGACATTTTCTCACCGTCGTTTCTAAAAAAAACCCGTTTGGAACTATGATAAATCATCAAGATTTCATTTTTTAAAGATAATTATAATATTTCGATTTTGATGACGTAGTTAAATATGTTTTTAGAAGTTATGTTGCGATATTTTTTTAGGTTATGATTTGTTTTGACATTTTCTCACCGTCGTTTCTAAAAAAAACCCGTTTGGAACTATGATAAATCATCAAGATTTCATTTTTTAAAGATAATTATAATATTTCGATTTTGATGACGTAGTTAAATATGTTTTTAGAAGTTATGTTGCGATACTTTTTTAGGTTATGATTTGTTTTGACATTTTCTCACCGTCGTTTCTAAAAAAAACCCGTTTGGAACTATGATAAATCATCAAGATTTCATTTTTTAAAGATAATTATAATATTTCGATTTTGATGACGTAGTTAAATATGTTTTTAGAAGTTATGTTGCGATACTTTTTTAGGTTATGATTTGTTTTGACATTTTCTCATTTTGATCGTGAATTCAGTTATTTTCAATTACCAAAATATTGAAAATTAATCGAATCGATGTCTTGTTTTTTTTTTCAAAAAAAAAACATTCCCACAATATAAAATTAACTAATTCAAAATCTGTAGGAAGTGAATAATAGGAAGTGAAGGGATGTAAGTGAAGTGTGTAAGGGTCAAATGTAACATACCTGCTCGGTGGTTAAACTCAAGGGGTGGTCCTATTTGAACCCTTCAATCTGCTCGGACATGATTTAAAGTTTGTTAAAAAGTGTTACCTAGGTCTTAAATTACAATTAAAACGGTCACTTGACCAGACCTACGAAATTTGTACTTTCGTTTCTGTTGTTATTTTTGTTATTTTTATGGCCTTAGGGGTGGAGTCCCGCTTTATATGTATATCGAAATGATTGTATTATAATGTTATACTAAATTTATTTTAATAGGAGGGTCGTTCTTTCGTTTGAAAACTAAACGGTCAATCTTTTTTATATTAGTTTGTGTCAAGAAAGTAGTTTTTTTTTAAATTAACATAACGGTCTTTTAATTTATAATTTGTAACTATCAAAATTTCTGAATCAAGTCTTTCGATTTCTGTAATTAGTTATAAATAACCGGAATAGACTTCAAAGACTTGGGGTTTAAACGGGGTGATTTTTACCATGATAATCCCAAAATTCTGTTTTTAAGTTTTGAAATCATTTGACTCATTTTGTACGCGAAAATTTGGCAATTTTTGAATGAATTTTGACACTTTTTTCCAGTTTTTGGATAATATCTCAGGAAGAAAACCTTTTTTCGACAAATCCATCCCATACAATGATAAAGTTTCCTAAATTTCTTTCTTATAACGTTTTTTTCGCTAGAGCACTTGTTCAATCATTAGCCCATCTTGTACAGAGCTTTCTCAAGTCCAAATTGTCTGCTAGTTTGAATCCACGATCCGTTTTATGGATTTTGTTCAACGTTTCTGGGATCGTTTCCTCATTTGGTCGACCACTGGTCTCCGCAGATCGTACAGCCTCGTTTGAACTCTGCTTTCCAAGATTTCACTTTTGGTAACGAAGGATCAGTCCCATTTAGAGTAAAATCTAGTTAATTGGTTGGGATAAGGCCTTTCAAATCCACTGAAAACCTTCACAATTGATGCCTGCCAAAAAATACTCAAAAACGTGACTTATTCAAACTTGGAGCCGATGCTGTATAAATTTTGTAGTTTCTCATACAGTGGGATTCGCGAATGCGGCACCCATCTTGTACAGAGCTTTCTCAAGTCCAAATTGTCTGCTAGTTTGAATCCACGATCCGTTTTATGGATTTTGTTCAACGTTTCTGGGATCGTTTCCTCATTTGGTCGACCACTGGTCTCCGCAGTTCGTACAGCCTCGTTTAAACTTTGCTTTCCAAGATTTCACTTTTGGTAACGAAGGATCAGTCCCATTTAGAGTAGAATCTAGTTAATTGGTTGGGATAAGGCCTTTCAAATCCACTGAAAACCTTCACAATTGATGCCTGCCAAAAAATAGTCAAAAACGTGACTTATTCATACTTGGAGCCGATGCTGTATAGATTTTGTAGTTTCTCATACAGTGGGATTCGCGAATGCGGCACCCATCTTGTACAGAGCTTTCTCAAGTCCAAATTGTCTGCTAGTTTGAATCCACGATCCGTTTTATGGATTTTGTTCAACGTTTCTGGGATCGTTTCCTCATTTGGTCGACCACTGGTCTCCGCAGTTCGTACAGCCTCGTTTAAACTTTGCTTTCCAAGATTTCACTTTTGGTAACGAAGGATCAGTCCCATTTAGAGTAGAATCTAGTTAATTGGTTGGGATAAGGCCTTTCAAATCCACTGAAAACCTTCACAATTGATGCCTGCCAAAAAATAGTCAAAAACGTGACTTATTCATACTTGGAGCCGATGCTGTATAGATTTTGTAGTTTCTCATACAGTGGGATTCGCGAATGCGGCACCCATCTTGTACAGAGCTTTCTCAAGTCCAAATTGTCTGCTAGTTTGAATCCACGATCATCCAGTTCCGTTTTATGGATTTTGTTCAACGTTTCTGGAATCGTTTCCTCATTTCGTCGACCACTGGTCTCCGCAGTTCGTACAGCCTCGTTTAAACTTTGCTTTCCAAGATTTTACTTTTGGTAACGAAGGATCAGTCCCATTTAGAGTAAAATCTAGTTAATTGGTTGGGATAAGGCCTTTCAAATCCACTGAAAACCTTCACAATTGATGCCTGCCAAAAAATACTCAAAAACGTGACTTATTCATACTTGGAGCCGATGCTGTATAGATTTTGTAGTTTCTCATACAGTGGGATTCGCGAATGCGGCACCCATCTTGTACAGAGCTTTCTCACGTCAAAATTGTCTGCTAGTTTGAATCCACGATCATCCAGTTCCGTTTTATGGATTTTGTTCAACGTTTCTGGAATCGTTTCCTCATTTCGTCGACCACTGGTCTCCGCAGTTCGTACAGCCTCGTTTAAACTTTGCTTTCCAAGATTTCACTTTTGGTAACGAAGGATCAGTCCCATTTAGAGTAGAATCTAGTTAATTGGTTGGGATAAGGCCTTTCAAATCCACTGAAAACCTTCACAATTGATGCCTGCCAAAAAATACTCAAAAACGAGTTATATTCAAACTTGGAGCCGATGTTGTATAGACTATGAACTACCAAGTCAGGCCAGGTACTTCTGGGGCTTAAATTCAGTTCGTTGTTTTCAATCTGTGTTGTTCCATGTCTTTTTTCAAGTCGCGTCAGTTGGATAACCACACCGACCTAGAAGAATAAACGCCTTTGGTATTAAAAAATCAAACCAGTTTTTGACGTCTGATTTTGTGTCATATCCACGATCAGTATCAAGATATTTTCTTCGAATCGATCTTCTTTCTGGTTGTTAATTCGAGCCCTTTTCTTTCCCAAATATTTTTCTGCCTTTTCATTTCCCTTCGCTCCGACGTCTCCCGGAATCCATTGTGGGGCAAATTTTATTGTTCTTACCGATTTAATCTTTCCGGGGAAATCCCAAACGATTTTATGATATTGGAGCGGTACACGCGGTAGTTTACAAGCAACTAGCGCCATCTCTAGCTCAGACTAGGACCTAGTTAATGATATTTAAAGAAAAAATTCTTTCCATCCGAATTAAATCGTTTATGCACTTTTTTTTTACGAAGAACCAATTAACGTCTCACCACGTCCTACAACAATTGATTGATGTAACGTGATATTTATAAATTCTCAAAAAATAACCAATATCAAGGTCGAATATTATGGGAACTAAACGAACACCCGCTACCGAAATACAAAAAAGAAATGCCTGACCTCTGACAATTCCAAATTTATAAAAAAGGACCTTTGTTTTGACGGGCGTGTGAGCGGTATTGTTTTAAACTTCCAAGGATTTGTCTATTAATACTAATCAGGACCCCATTAAGTTATTTATCGACCAATTTCGTCGTAACCATCAAATATACGGGGCGTTTCAACATTAATTGGAAGAATAAAACTCAAAAAAACTACCAGGACTACACTCCACCTGAAATAACACGACTAGTAACAGCAAAATTTGCCCCACGAATCGCAGTTGGGTTTTACCGAGACAAAGTTAATTATCGATGCTGTAAACCTCCTTATGGGGGTTTGGTACGAGTGGTAAAAAGCTAAATTCATCATAGAAAGCTCTAAACTTACAAGGATCCATCTTTTATTAAGACAAAATCTTCAATATCCAATTATTGTTTATGCTGACGATCTTGGAGTAGTAGTCACCGGAGTATCTGGTGAATTACTGGTGAATATTACAGATATTGCCAAAATTTGGGATATCCAACGAATCTAGAACTCGCGAGAGAAAAAACTGGAGCTGTACTGGACTGTAGTGGACCGTAGAGTGTGGCATTTGGTGACTGTAGAGTTGAATCTGCATAAACTTTTATGCGAAGACGTATTTTGAGCACCTGTCAAGCGAAAGGAACGTAGAACCACTGTGCAAGGTCTGGTAAATAGACCAAGATCAAGCAGCCAAGATGTTCTGAGCTGCTGATCAATTCCCGAACCTTCTCTATCTAAATGTATGTTGATCGGATTCTTAATTGGATAGCTACGATTTTTCTAAATCTAAATCGTCCTTTTTGACGGTAAATATATTTCAAATACGAGGTATCTCAAAATTTACGAAAGATTTGATTTAAAATAATCGTTTTCGTTAATTATATTCGGAATCCGATACTGGATTTTTGTTTACCAAGGATTTTATATGAAACGTATACGCGATAATTAAATAATTATTTTCGTGTTGGTTTCGTTTAAAGTTTATTTATCGCGACAGGCTATAATTTGTTAATACTTGTTAATATAGCAAAAAATATGATTTGCATAATAAAATTGTTTGTTACGATAATAATCGTAAAGCGATTTTTAGCACGAAAAACACAAGTTCCTAACGTGTTGTTAGTTATATATACGGGGGTTAACGAAGAATTTTTCGTTAAGAACCAGCCGAAACGTCAAACTTCGTATTTTATTATATAATTTTTAGGTTAGGAAACGTCATCGACGAGAATTTTAGATTTGGTCTCAAGTGATTTGTCGAATGATACTTTTTTTTCGAATTTGATCGTTATTTCATATTTATATTTTCATTCATTCAATTTTCTGCATTTCCAGAGCAATTGCAGCCTTTACAACCCATTGTTTTAATTATTCTTTCATGTTCTGTCTTTTTGAGTGCAAGTGCAGCCTTCTCAATCCACTATTTTGAATATTTTTAGTGCTTTGCCTCTTTAAGAGCAGTTGTTGGCTTCTAAACCAACTATTTAGACTGTTTTTCATGTTCCGAATTTTCAGTTGCAGCCTTCTGAACCCACTATTTCAACTGTCCTTTCATATTCTGCATTTTCAGAACAATTGCAGCCTTTACAACCCACTGTTTTGATTATTCTTTCATGTTCTGTCTTTTTGAGTGCAGGTGCAGCCTTCTCAATCTACTATTTTGATTATTCTTCTTTGTTCTGTCTTTTTGAGTGCAGGTGCAGCCTTCTCAATCTACTATTTTGAATGTTCTTCCATGTTCTGTCTTTTTGAGTGCAGGTACAGCCTTCTCAATCCACTATTTTGATTGTTCTTCCATGTTCTGCCTTTTTGAGTGCAAGTGCAGCCTTCTCAATCCACTATTTTGATTATTCTTCTTTGTTCTGTCTTTTTGAGTGCAAGTGCAGCCTTCTCAATCCACTATTTTGAATATTTTTAGTGCTTTGCCTCTTTAAGAGCAGTTGTTGGCTTCTAAACCAACTATTTAGACTGTTTTTCATGTTCCGAATGTTCAGTTGCAGCCTTCTGAACCCACTATTTCAACTGTCCTTTCATATTCTGCATTTTCAGAACAATTGCAGCCTTTACAACCCACTGTTTTGATTATTCTTTCATGTTCTGTCTTTTTGAGTGCAGGTGCAGCCTTCTCAATCTACTATTTTGATTATTCTTCTTTGTTCTGTCTTTTTGAGTGCAGGTGCAGCCTTCTCAATCTACTATTTTGAATGTTCTTCCATGTTCTGTCTTTTTGAGTGCAGGTACAGCCTTCTCAATCCACTATTTTGATTGTTCTTCCATGTTCTGCCTTTTTGAGTGCAAGTGCAGCCTTCTCAATCCACTATTTTGATTATTCTTCTTTGTTCTGTCTTTTTGAGTGCAAGTGCAGCCTTCTCAATCCACTATTTTGAATATTTTTAGTGCTTTGCCTCTTTAAGAGCAGTTGTTGGCTTCTAAACCAACTATTTAGACTGTTTTTCATGTTCCGAATTTTCAGTTGCAGCCTTCTGAACCCACTATTTCAACTGTCCTTTCATATTCTGCATTTTCAGAACAATTGCAGCCTTTACAACCCACTGTTTTGATTATTCTTTCATGTTCTGTCTTTTTGAGTGCAGGTGCAGCCTTCTCAATCCACTATTTTGATTATTCTTCTTTGTTCTGTCTTTTTGAGTGCAGGTGCAGCCTTCTCAATCTACTATTTTGAATGTTCTTCCATGTTCTGTCTTTTTGAGTGCAGGTACAGCCTTCTCAATCCACTATTTTGATTGTTCTTCTTTGTTCTGTCTTTTTGAGTGCAAGTGCAGCCTTCTCAATCCATTATTTTAAATATTTTTAGTGCTTTGCCTCTTTAAGAGCAGTTGTTGGCTTCTAAACCAACTATTTAGACTGTTTTTCATGTTCCGAATTTTCAGTTGCAGCCTTCTGAACCCACTATTTCAACTGTCCTTTCATATTCTGCATTTTCAGAACAATTGCAGCCTTTACAACCCACTGTTTTGATTATTCTTTCATGTTCTATCTTCTTAAGTGCAGGTGCAGCCTTCTCAATCCACTATTTTGAATGTTCTTTCATGTTCTGTCTTCTTAAATGCAGGTGCAGCCTTCTTAATCCACTATTTTGAATGTTTTTCCTTGTTCTGTCTTCTTAAGTGCAGGTGCAGCCTTCTCAATCCACTATTTTGAATGTTTTTCCATGTTCTGTCTTCTTAAATGCAGGTGCAGCCTTCTTAATCCACTATTTTGAATGTTCTTTCATGTTCTGTCTTTTTGAGTTCTGACTCTCTCTCTACGATCCCTCCTTTCTAATCTATACATTACACAATCAGTTTTTCTTTGTTTTTTGTTTAAAAAATACTTTATTTCTACTTCTACCTTCTACTCACAATTACTTAAGGTACGTAGCCTTATTTTTCTACCGTGTACCAAATTTGATACTATTAAATTAGAGGGTTGCGAAGAAATTAATTTTTTTTTCGAGATTTTGAGGCCCTATAACATCTTAGAAATACAACTTGGTATAGAGATAAATTATCTGGCTCTTATGCGGACATCCTGTATATACGTCTAATTAATATTTCGTCAGTGTCGTCGCCTTTAAACCTAACGTTTTATTTCTCATTCGTGGAATTACATTTATGATTTAATAAAATATTTTTCCATTTTTTATATATGAAATTAAATAAAAATTAATTTTCAATTTTATTTCAATCTGGAACATCCTATTTACCCTCCTCGTATTATATCAATAAATTCTATGCATGAAATCTTGATTAAAACTACACGTTATTATTCTAACTTCTTTATTAATTGATACTGATTACGGTCCTGTCTAAATTCTACAAAACCTTTGAGTTGATAAACATTTAGTTGATTATATATTTATTGATACTTCTAATTATATTAATACATTGAAAAAAAATCTGTAGCATTCATTATTAAAACAATATTATCATTGTTATTTATGTTATTTATGGAAAAATGCACTAACCTACTTTTATAGTTGGATGATTTTTAACTAGATTTGACATTGGCATTATTGGAGAACGGTCCTCGGCATCAAGGCTGTATTTCGTTGTTTCCTGAGAATTTTAAAAACTGCTCCTTTGTTTTTAGCCGCCTCGATCGTAAATATAGTTTTTTTTGTTCTTTTTTCTAATGTCTTGCGTGTTACACGAATATATAGGTTGCTTTATTTACTAAATGTGACTCAGACATATAAATTGAAAAGACATCCGAATGTAAAAAAAGAAGAATAGCATTACATTTTGAAATTATTATTATTATTATTATTATTTGAAGTTATGCAATTCACAATACTACAAGTCGAACATTCCGAAGAGCCATCTATCAGAATAGTAACCAATTATAGGTCAACTGGCACGAGCTTCGTTTAACGAAAATAGGGTGCGCCAAAAGTAGTGAAACATAAATTTTTCTTTTTTAGTTAGAACTATTAAAAAAATACATTTTGTTCATTTATATTGGTTATTATTGTATATTTTTTTTAATTTATAATCAAAATGAAAATATTTCAAATTGTAAAAATCAATTGAATAACTTGTATGAATGAATATATATTTAGTTGCAGTACAACATGCACCACCTTAAGTGAAATTAAATAAAAAGTCTTTAGAAATATCATCATCATTGGCGTACGGTTTAAAAAGTTGTTAATCTCGTAAATTTGAAATATGTTGAAATAAATATATAAAACATAGAGTTGAGGTTAGGTAACGATGATTCTAAAATTAATAAATGAAAACGTCTATTAAGAAAAGATGGCAACAATAAAATGGAGGCCATAGAGAGATGTTTGAAGATATGCTAGGTGTTTAAATCGAAAAGAGGATGGGAAAAATATTAAAAAAGAGGAAGAATAAGATAAAACACAAAAGTATTATATTTTATTTATACAGGATGTATCGAAACTTCAATTATCGATTCATCTAGATAGAAAAGCATAAACCACTGGTTGTTTTGATGCAAAACATAATTAGAAGTAGTAAAATTGATATAAAACGAAAGAACGATACTCTATTTATACAGGATGTAACGAAAGTTATATAGGGGATATTCAAAATGATTAATTTCGATTATCCATTTATCTAGCTATAAAAGTATAAGTTTTTTCAATGCAAGACGGAATTAGAAGTAGAAAAAATCACATAGAACAAAAGAATAATACTTTTTTTATACAGGATGCATCGAAAGTTAGTGTTAACTTCAATTATCGATTCATCTAGCTATAAAATCATAAACCACTGGTTGTTTTGATAAAAGACATAATTAGGAGAAGTGAAATTGATATAAAACGAAATAACGATACTCTATTTATACAGGGTGAACCGAAAGTTATACAGGGGACATTCAAAATGATTAATTTCGATTATCCATTTATCTAGCTATAAAAGTATAAGTTTTTTCAATGCAAGACGAAATTAGAAGTAGAAAAAATCACATAGAACAAAAGAATAATAGTTTTTTTTATACAGGATGCATCGAAAGTTAGTGTTAACTTCAATTATCGATTCATGTAGCTATAAAATCATAAACCACTGGTTGTTTTGATAAAAAACATAATTAGAAGTAGTAAAATTGATATAAAACGAAAGAACGATACTCTATTTATACAGGATGTAACGAAAGTTATACAGGAGATATTCAAAATTATTAACTTCAATTATCTAGTTATAAAAGTATAAGTTTTTTCAATGCAAGACGGAATTAGAAGTAGAAAAAATCACATAGAACGAAAGAATAATAGTTTTTTTATACAGGATGCATCGAAAGTTAGTGTTAACTTCAATTATCGATTCATCTACCTATAAAAGCATAAACCACTGGTTGTTTTGATGCAAAACATAATTAGAAGTAGTAAAATTGATATAAAACGAAAGAACGATACTTTATTTATACAGGGTGTACCGAAAGTTATACAGGGGATATTCAAAATGATTAATTTCGATTATCCATTTATCTAGCTATAAAAGTATAAGTTTTTTCAATGCAAGACGGAATTAGAAGTAGAAAAAATTACATAGAACGAAAGAATAATAGTTTTTTTATACAGGATGCATCGAAAGTTAGTGTTAACTTCAATTATCGATTCATGTAGCTATAAAAGCATAAACCACTGGTTGTTTTGATGCAAAACATAATTAGAAGTAGTAAAATTGATATAAAACGAAAGAACGATACTCTATTTATACAGGATGTAACGAAAGTTATACAGGGGACATTCAAAATGATTAATTTCGATTATCCATTTATCTAGCTATAAAAGTATAAGTTTTTTCAATGCAAGACGGAATTAAAAGTAGAAAAAATCACATAGAACAAAAGAATAATAGTTTTTTTTTTATACAGGATGCATCGAAAGTTAGTGTTAACTTCAATTATCGATTCATCTAGCTATAAAATCATAAACCACTGGTTGTTTTGATAAAAGACATAATTAGGAGAAGTGAAATTGATATAAAACGAAAGAACGATACTCTATTTATACAGGATGTAACGAAAGTTATACAGGAGATATTCAAAATTATTAACTTCAATTATCTAGTTATAAAAGTATAAGTTTTTTCAATGCAAGACGGAATTAGAAGTAGAAAAAATCACATAGAACGAAAGAATAATAGTTTTTTTTATACAGGATGCATCGAAAGTTAGTGTTAACTTCAATTATCGATTCGTGTAACTATAAAAGCATAAACAACTGGTTATTTTGATGAAAAACATAATTAAGAGAAGTAAAAATGATATAAAACGAAAGAACGATACTCTATTCATACAGGGTGTACCTAAAGCGATTGTTAACTTTTTTTTTTCGACCCAAAGAGCTAGTAAACACAAGATACACATAATATTGTCGATAATTTATTCATTCGAAAGTTGAAACAGCATCTATTCAACTTGTATTGTATCCCCGAGTCGCCTTCACTGTCGGTTCGCAGCCAGCGAATAATTTGGAACGCAATTCGCGAGATTTTTGGGAGTTTCGACCTTGGCACCGAGACACTGACGGTGCATCAGCTCTGGCCTTGGCCTTCACCGCGATGCACGTTTCAACTGTGTTTTTTCCCGCTAGCGATCGTCGCTTTTTTTTTTTCGTTTCGTAGTTGTTTATTTGCGTTCGAGGCAATGCCGTGCGAACTAATTATGTTCGTAGCGCTTCAATAATAATAGGTAGGTGGTTTTCGGTTTCTTAGGATCGCAATAAAGAAAAAAAATAAATAAATGAGTGAAAAAAAAACGAGCAAAACACGTAAATAAGATAATTAAAACCGCGTATGGGTAAAATTTCCGTTTTAACTACTCGATATGAATTAATTTGATATAAATTGATGTTGTATATTTCATATTCAACTTATTTATCGATTTTATGGGATAAAAGTTATTTTACCGTTACTACTACCTGGTAATACCCCGCCAATTCACTTTAACTGACCTGGGTCTTCTTATCCAAGATGTATTTTGATATAATTGTGAATGTCCGGGGTCGGGTCGTTCTAGTATCCACGTGCTACCGTAAATATTCTTGTACACGGATTTATACCTGGAATTTTCTTTTTTTTTTACAACCTTCTTTGATAAAAAGATGTCGTACGAATGTTTAGATCGTTCGCGGGACTCGATTTTAACGTATATTTCGACTAGATACTAAACGGGAATAAGATTCAGCGGAAAAAATACGGAAAATAGTCACCGAAGCTACAAAAACCCCGATGGTTTTCGGAAATTTCGCGGGGTTGTAGATTCTACCTTGGATGTACATTGCAGGGGCAGTAGATGGGGTTATAGACCTAAATAATGCGGAAATCTTAATATTTTGTCACCATATGAGCCGTACAACTTCGCAGATGGTCCATTACTCTATAAACCAAATTTACTACTGTTTTGTCCTATGTTAGATAGCTAAAACGCAGTTTATAACATATTTATATATGCGTGATACAAAAAATCGATTAAAATATTCCCTTTTTTTATACCGAGCGATCGTACGAACGAGTTCTTTCCCTAAAACTAGAATTAAACAGGAAATGACCCCGGTATGAGTGTTTTTCGACCCGCAACCACACTTTGACTATACCAGTTTATTAGTCCTGTTGTAATCCTTTTTGATATGCCCACTTGACTGGAAAATACATATTAAAAAGTCGTTATTTCGAGGGTCTGTCGAAAATATGATATCCATTATACCGATTACTTGACATCGTATAACGAAGAAGATTGTCAAATTGAAGATAGATCCACCATCTTGTGTTTAATGCTAAATCTTTCATCTTCCGGCTTCGCGGACCAAAAATAGTCATACGGGGATAGATCAAGGTCGAATGGTAGCCTTAGAAAGCGAACGCATAGTATGTCTCTAGTACAAAGACGGTTTGAAGCTAGCTCAAGGAACTGAACCAGGATGCGAGCTCTCGATACCTCCAGAAACCTTTGTAAAAGCACATCTACATTCTATTAGATAGCTAAGGAACCTTGGAGGAGCTAAAAGCTATTGAGAGTACGTTTAAAGTACCGCGGGAATGTACACAAATTCTGGAAGTACTAGCTGAGGATGCCACTCCATACCTTGGACCAGAACCCTTCTGTAGCTTCACGAGATGCCACATCAACAACAAACTGAATTATTGGAGAATCAGATGGAGTCTTATTAGGAAAACACTTCATAGCCACGTCAACTAATAAGTCTGAAGTGCCCAAGGCTTCCAAGTCAAGCAGAAAGTCAAGGATTCTGTTTCTAAGTCGACCCTACGAAGGATCTTAAGAGGACTCAAGCTATGAACAGTCCATTTCAAATTTGTCGAGCTTCTGTGGTCTAAATCAAACGACTGGAATGTATTTTCTCCTGGTACGCGAAAACAGATGATTTGGCCTTTTGGTTCATCAATGATTTGGACGGAACCGAAAAATTATGTAAGTGATTGTGGTTTTTGTTTGATTCAATCAAAATGCGTCGCAACCAAGTCCAAACGCACTATCCAGTACCCAAATTTGTCCTTGGACTACAGATTAATCCTACCCAAAGCCTCCAAATCAAGCAGAAAGTCAAGGATTTTGTTTATAATTCAACCCTACGAAGGATCTCAAGAGGACTCAAGCTATGAACAGTCCATTTCAAATTTGTCGAGCTTCTGTGGTCTAAATCAAACGACTGGAATGTACTTTCTCCTGGTACGCGAAAACAGATGATTTGGCCTTTTGGTTCATCAATGATTTGGACGGAACCGAAAAATTATGTAAGTGATTGTGGTTTTCGTTTGATTCAATCAAAATGCGTCGCAACCCAGTCCAAATAGACTGTCCAGTACCCAAATTTGTCCTTGGATAACAGATCAATCCTACATAGTGTCCAAGACTTCCAAATCAAGCAGAAAGTCAAGGATTCTGTTTATAATTCAACCCTATGAAGGATCTTAAGAGGACCCAAGTTATGAACAGTCCATTTCAAATTTGCTGGAGGAGCTAAAAGCTATTGAGAGTACGTTTAAAGTACCGCGGGAATGTACACAAATTCTGGAAGTACTAGCTGAGGATGCCACTCCATACCTTGGACCAGAACCCTTCTGTAGCTTCACGAGATGCCACATCAACAACAAACTGAATTATTGGAGAATCAGATGGAGTCTTAGTAGAAAAACACTTCATGGCCACGTCAACTAATAAGTCTGAAGTGCCCAAGGCTTCCAAGTCAAGCAGAAAGTCAAGGATTCTGTTTCTAAGTCAAATGTTTCCAAGTTAAATGTCACCTTGAGACTATGGACACGGGATATTCTGCGGGCAAGCCGTGGAAACATCAATTCTGCGAATGTTTTAGGGAAGTGGGGGATGAGAATTTCGAAAAAAAGCGTTTATGTATTTTGGAAGGATATACAAATTATCTTCTGGGTACTGGTGCAAAGTTGCTCTACAAAACAATCTAGAATCTACAGTAATGAATTATAGGCGCGAATTTTCCCACCATTCGACCCTAAGTTAGCCGGAATTAGATTTTTATCAGTACAAAATGCCCTTTAATTCTAATAATGCCGTTTATTCAAATGTAGCCCTTTCTTATAAGCAAGTGGTCAATCGGAAATACCTATATAGAAATAATTTGATTAGGGATCCCTTTTTAAAGTGAAAGAAAGGTAAAAAGAGAATCAGGAAGGGCTAGGAAATTGGCAATTGTTATATATTCACTAGCTGGACGTCAACCCTTCGTATGGACACTATTCTCATGAATTTTTTCTAATGGAAAATAGTCGAAATTTCCCGTAGATGAAATTTCAGATAATTACATTGTTTTTGTCAAACACGAACTTTGCTTTGACGTACCCTCATTAAAAAAGATCATTATTTTTGTTTTACAATGCATCACTAAACTAAATCCTTTTGGTTTACCAAGTGATTGTGGTTTTTGTTTGATTCAATCAAAATGCGTCGCAACCCAGTCCAAACGCACTGTCCAGTACCCAATTTTGTCCTTGGACAACAGATCAATCCTACATAGTGTCCAAAGCCTTCAAATCAAGCAGAAAGTCAAGGATTCTGTTTATAATTCAACCATATGAAGGATCTTAAGAGGACCCAAGCTATGAATAGTCCATTTCAAATTTTCCGAGCTTCTGTGGTCTAAATTAAACGACTGGAATTTACTTTCTCCTGGTATGACAAAACAGATGATTTGGCCTTTTGGTTCACCAATGATTTGGACGGAACCGAAAAATTATGTAAATGATTATGGTTTTTGTTTGATTCAATCAAAATGCGTCGCAACCAAATCCAAACGCACTGTCCAGTACCCAAATTTGTCCTTGGACAACAGATCAATCCTACATAGTGTCCAAAGCCTTCAAATCAAGCAGAAAGTCAAGGATTCTGTTTATAATTCAACCATATGAAGGATCTTAAAAGGACCCAAGCTATGAATAGTCCATTTCAAATTTTCCGAGCTTCTGTGGTCTAAATTAAACGACTGGAATTTACTTTCTCCTGGTATGACAAAACAGATGATTCGGCCTTTTGGTTCACCAATGATTTGGACGGAACCGAAAAATTATGTAAGTGATTGTGGTTTTTGTTTGATTCAATCAAAATGCGTCGTAACCCAGTCCAAACGCACTGTCCAGTACCCAATTTTGTCATTGGACTACAGATCAATCTTACATAGTGTCCAAAGCCTCCAAATCAAGCAGAAAGTCAAGGATTTTGTTTATAATTCAACCCAATGAAGGATCTTAAGAGGACCCAAGCTATGAATAGTCCATTTCAAATTTTCCGAGCTTCTGTGGTCTAAATTAAACGACTGGAATTTACTTTCTCCTGGTACTAGAAAACAGATGATTCGGCCTTTTGGTTCACCAATGATTTGGACGGAACCGAAAAATTATGTAAGTGATTGTGGTTTTTGTTTGATTCAATCAAAATGCGTCGTAACCCAGTCCAAACGCACTGTCCAGTACCCAATTTTGTCATTGGACTACAGATCAATCTTACATAGTGTCCAAAGCCTCCAAATCAAGCAGAAAGTCAAGGATTTTGTTTATAATTCAACCCAATGAAGGATCTTAAGAGGACCCAAGCTATGAATAGTCCATTTCAAATTTTCCGAGCTTCTGTGGTCTAAATTAAACGACTGGAATTTACTTTCTCCTGGTACTAGAAAACAGATGATTCGGCCTTTTGGTTCACCAATGATTTGGACGGAACCGAAAAATTATGTAAGTGATTGTGGTTTTCCTTTGATTCAATCAAAATGCGTCGCAACCAAATCCAAACGCACTGTCCAGTACCCAAATTTGTCCTTGGACAACAGATCAATCCTACATAGTGTCCAAAGCCTTCAAATCAAGCAGAAAGTCAAGGATTCTGTTTATAATTCAACCATATGAAGGATCTTAAGAGGACCCAAGCTATGAATAGTCCATTTCAAATTTTCCGAGCTTCTGTGGTCTAAATTAAACGACTGGAATTTACTTTCTCCTGGTATGACAAAACAGATGATTTGGCCTTTTGGTTCACCAATGATTTGGACGGAACCGAAAAATTATGTAAATGATTATGGTTTTTGTTTGATTCAATCAAAATGCGTCGTAACCCAGTCCAAACGCACTGTCCAGTACCCAAATTTGTCCTTGGACAACAGATCAATCCTACATAGTGTCCAAAGCCTTCAAATCAAGCAGAAAGTCAAGGATTCTGTTTATAATTCAACCATATGAAGGATCTTAAGAGGACCCAAGCTATGAATAGTCCATTTCAAATTTTCCTAGCTTCTGTGGTCTAAATTAAACGACTGGAATTTACTTTCTCCTGGTAGGAGGAAACAGATGATTTGGCCTTTTGGTTCACCAATGATTTGGACGGAACCTAAAAATTATGTAAGTGATTATGGTTTTCGTTTGATTCAATCAAAATGCGTCGCAACCAAGTCCAAACGCACTGTCCAGTACCCAATTTTGTCCTTGGACAACAGATCAATCCTAAATAGTGTCCAAGACTTACAAATCAAGCAGAAAGTCAAGGATTCTGTTTATAATTCAACCATATGAAGGATCTTAAGAGGACCCAAGCTATGAATAGTCCATTTCAAATTTTCCTAGCTTCTGTGGTCTAAATTAAACGACTGGAATTTACTTTCTCCTGGTAGGAGGAAACAGATGATTTGGCCTTTTGGTTCACCAATGATTTGGACGGAACCGAAAAATTATGTAAATGATTATGGTTTTTGTTTGATTCAATCAAAATGCGTCGCAACCAAATCCAAACGCACTGTCCAGTACCCAAATTTGTCCTTGGACAACAGATCAATCCTACATAGTGTCCAAAGCCTTCAAATCAAGCAGAAAGTCAAGGATTCTGTTTATAATTCAACCATATGAAGGATCTTAAAAGGACCCAAGCTATGAATAGTCCATTTCAAATTTTCCGAGCTTCTGTGGTCTAAATTAAACGACTGGAATTTACTTTCTCCTGGTATGACAAAACAGATGATTCGGCCTTTTGGTTCACCAATGATTTGGACGGAACCGAAAAATTATGTAAGTGATTGTGGTTTTTGTTTGATTCAATCAAAATGCGTCGTAACCCAGTCCAAACGCACTGTCCAGTACCCAATTTTGTCATTGGACTACAGATCAATCTTACATAGTGTCCAAAGCCTCCAAATCAAGCAGAAAGTCAAGGATTTTGTTTATAATTCAACCCAATGAAGGATCTTAAGAGGACCCAAGCTATGAATAGTCCATTTCAAATTTTCCGAGCTTCTGTGGTCTAAATTAAACGACTGGAATTTACTTTCTCCTGGTACTAGAAAACAGATGATTCGGCCTTTTGGTTCACCAATGATTTGGACGGAACCGAAAAATTATGTAAGTGATTGTGGTTTTCCTTTGATTCAATCAAAATGCGTCGCAACCAAATCCAAACGCACTGTCCAGTACCCAAATTTGTCCTTGGACAACAGATCAATCCTACATAGTGTCCAAAGCCTTCAAATCAAGCAGAAAGTCAAGGATTCTGTTTATAATTCAACCATATGAAGGATCTTAAGAGGACCCAAGCTATGAATAGTCCATTTCAAATTTTCCGAGCTTCTGTGGTCTAAATTAAACGACTGGAATTTACTTTCTCCTGGTATGACAAAACAGATGATTTGGCCTTTTGGTTCACCAATGATTTGGACGGAACCGAAAAATTATGTAAATGATTATGGTTTTTGTTTGATTCAATCAAAATGCGTCGTAACCCAGTCCAAACGCACTGTCCAGTACCCAAATTTGTCCTTGGACAACAGATCAATCCTACATAGTGTCCAAAGCCTTCAAATCAAGCAGAAAGTCAAGGATTCTGTTTATAATTCAACCATATGAAGGATCTTAAGAGGACCCAAGCTATGAACCGTCCATTTCAAATTTGCTGAGCTGAGTTTTTTGGATCTATATTAAACGACTGGTATTTAGTGTTGAAGTGTTGAATTTATTAAATTTTGAATATGATCCAAGTCAATGAGTGTCCTTCAGCACGTGTTGCCCATGGTTCTGATACGAAAGGGATTTACTAGGACATGAAGTTCCTTGTTGAAAAAATTGAATACACCGAATATGTTTGGAAAATTTGTGGAGATTCTGAAGTCATTACTCTCTTTTTTGGGCTACAGTTTGGTTACAAAAAATTTTGCTGGATACAAACTTTGCAGGAAAATTGGATCACCTGGAAAAGTTTTGTGAATGTTGTTAAAAATTTCCAAGACACCATAGGAAAATTAGATCAGGACATTGATGAATATTTTTTCTAAATTTTGGTGATTGTTGTGTATATGTCAACGCGTTGATTTGTGGTTAAGATGAAATAACAAAAAAAAATTTACGGACGATATTTTGAAAATGTCTTACAAGAATTTTCTCAGGGTTGCATCCGTTGCAAGAATCAAGCCATTTATCATCATTCCACAGGTATTGTCGCTAACCTACATAAAGGGGGTTGAATTATACATCTCACATTCCCATCCTACTCGAAATCTCACCCTCCTTCTTTTCCCCAACCTGTACTAATAACACATCCCTTAGTTATTCACTTGCAGCGCCTTTCTTCGGCTCGCATATAAAAGATCTTTTTTTATTTCTAAATAGGTGTGCAGGGATGCAACCAACAGGAAATTAATGTCACTTCCTATATAGAAAAAGTTTTCGTACAACATCGGAAAAGAAAAAAAGGTTTTAATACATTTTGAGACCTGTTTCGATTGCTCTCTATAGAAAAATTTGATAATTTTTTCGATTGTTTCTACTTTCGCTCGTTTTAGGAAAAAGAATCTTGTTTTTATCGAGTTTTTGATTTTTTTTTATTCTGTTTTTCATTATAATTTGAACTCTCAAAATTTTAGACCTTAAATATACATCTTTAACGAAAATCTAAGATTAGATTTTTAAATTAACATTTAAATGAAGATTTGATAGTTTTTTGACTATTTCAGACCTTAAATTAACTTTAGAAATGTAACTTGAACAAAAACCTGTGGTCATTTCACTTTTTTAGACCTTGAATTAACATAAGAAAGAAAATTCCAAGTTTAGACCTTAAATTAACATTTAAATGAAGATTTTATAGTTTTTCGACTATTTCAGACCTTAAATTAGCTTTAGAAATGGAACTTGAACAAAAACCTGTGGTCATTTCACTTTTTTAGACCTTGAATTAACATAAGAAAGAAAATTCCAAGTTTAGACCTTAAATTAACATTTAAATGAAGATTTGATAGTTTTTCGACTATTTCAGACCTTAAATTAGCTTTAGAAATGGAACTTGAACAAAAACCTGTGGTCATTTCACTTTTTTAGACCTTGAATTAACATAAGAAAGAAAATTCCAAGTTTAGACCTTAAATTAACATTTAAATGAAGATTTGATAGTTTTTTGACTATTTTAGACCTTAAATTAACTTTAGAAATGTAACTTGAACAAAAACCTGTGGTCATTTCACTTTTTTAGACCTTGAATTAACATAAGAAAGAAAATTCCAAGTTTAGACCTTAAATTAACATTTAAATGAAGATTTTATAGTTTTTCGACTATTTCAGACCTTAAATTAGCTTTAGAAATGGAACTTGAACAAAAACCTGTGGTCATTTCACTTTTTTAAACCTTGAATTAACATAAGAAAGAAAATTCCAAGTTTAGACCTTAAATTAACATTTAAATGAAGATTTTATAGTTTTTCGACTATTTTAGACCTTAAATTAACTTTAGAAATGGAGCTTAAACAAAAACCTGTGATCAATTTCATTTTTTTACAACTTAAGTTACCATTAGAAAGAAAATTCCAAGTTTAGACCTTAAATTAACATTTAAATGAAGATTTTATAGTTTTTTGACTATTTCAGACCTTAAATTAGCTTTAGAAATGGAGCTTGGACAATAATTTTGATTATTTCACTTTTTCTTTTCAAGTTTCTTTTACTATTTACGACCTCAAATTTACAATTTCAACGAAAAATTAAGTTTAGACCTTAAATTAACATTTGAATGAAGATTTGATAGTTTTTTGACTATTTTAGACCTTAAATTAGCTTTAGAAATGGAGCTTGGACAATAATTTTGATTATTTCACTTTTTTACACCTTGAGCTCACATAAGAAAGAAAATTTCAAGTTTAGACCTTAAATTAACATTTAAATGAAGATTTTATATTTTTTCGACTATTTTAGACCTTAAATTAACTTTAGAAATGGAGCTTAAACAAAAACCTGTGATCAATTTCATTTTTTTACAACTTAAGTTACCATTAGAAAGAAAATTCCAAGTTTAGACCTTAAATTAACATTTAAATGAAAATTTTATAGTTTTTTGACTATTTCAGACCTTAAATTAGCTTTAGAAATGGAGCTTGGACAATAATTTTGATTATTTCACTTTTTTACACCTTGAGTTCACATAAGAAAGAAAATTTCAAGTTTAGACCTTAAATTAACATTTAAATGAAGATTTTATATTTTTTCGACTATTTTAGACCTTAAATTAACTTTAGAAATGGAGCTTAAACAAAAACCTGTGATCAATTTCATTTTTTTACAACTTAAGTTACCATTAGAAAGAAAATTCCAAGTTTAGACCTTAAATTAACATTTAAATGAAAATTTTATAGTTTTTTGACTATTTCAGACCTTAAATTAGCTTTAGAAATGGAGCTTGGACAATAATTTTGATTATTTCACTTTTTTACACCTTGAGTTCACATAAGAAAGAAAATTTCAAGTTTAGACCTTAAATTAACATTTAAATGAAGATTTTATATTTTTTCGACTATTTTAGACCTTAAATTAACTTTAGAAATGGAGCTTAAACAAAAACCTGTGATCAATTTCATTTTTTTACAACTTAAGTTACCATTAGAAAGAAAATTCCAAGTTTAGACCTTAAATTAACATTTAAATGAAAATTTTATAGTTTTTTGACTATTTCAGACCTTAAATTAGCTTTAGAAATGGAGCTTGGACAATAATTTTGATTATTTCACTTTTTTACACCTTGAGTTCACATAAGAAAGAAAATTTCAAGTTTAGACCTTAAATTAACATTTAAATGAAGATTTTATAGTTTTTCGACTATTTTAGACCTTAAATTAACTTTAGAAATGGAGCTTAAACAAAAACCTGTGATCAATTTCATTTTTTTACAACTTAAGTTACCATTAGAAAGAAAATTCCAAGTTTAGACCTTAAATTAACATTTGAATGAAGATTTGATAGTTTTTTGACTATTTTAGACCTTAAATTAGCTTTAGAAATGGAGCTTGGACAATAATTTTGATTATTTCACTTTTTTACACCTTGAGTTCACATAAGAAAGAAAATTTCAAGTTTAGACCTTAAATTAACATTTAAATGAAGATTTGAAAGTTTTTTTACTATTTTAAACCTTGAATTTACTATTTCAACGAAAATCTGAAAATATATAATTGATTATTTCACGTGTTTAGACCTTAAATCAACATTTAAATTTAGATTTCATAGTTTTCTGACTATTTTAGACCTTAAATTAGCTTTAGAAATGGAACTTGGACAATAATTTTGATTATTTCACTTTTTCTTTTCAAGTTTCTTTTACTATTTACGACCTCAAATTTACAATTTCAACGAAAAATTAAGTTTAGACCTTAAATTAACATTTGAATGAAGATTTGATAGTTTTTTGACTATTTTAGACCTTAAATTAGCTTTAGAAATGGAGCTTGGACAATAATTTTGATTATTTCACTTTTTTACACCTTGAGCTCACATAAGAAAGAAAATTTCAAGTTTAGACCTTAAATTAACATTTAAATGAAGATTTTATATTTTTTCGACTATTTTAGACCTTAAATTAACTTTAGAAATGGAGCTTAAACAAAAACCTGTGATCAATTTCATTTTTTTACAACTTAAGTTACCATTAGAAAGAAACAAAAACCTGTGGTCATTTCACTTTTTAAGACCTTAAGTTACCATTAGACCTTAAATTAACATTTAAATGAATATATCTATTTACCATTACGCCTCATCGCTTTCCATAGACAAAAAAAAATAACCAAATAACTAAATACATCGAAAAAAAACTTCCTCTTTCCTCAATCTTTTTCACACCATGGAATAAATTAAATTAGGAAGGATCTTTTATGTAGACTTCCGTTCCATGTACGTCCCACAAAGAAATGTACAAAAAGGATTCGCCGTATCATTGCAACCAACATAAATTTATTATAGCTTGTGAAAACACAGAAAATAAGACGCTGATGTAGTAGGAATCGTATTTGATTCGTACTAGCTCCGATAAAAAATAGTTTTTTAATAATTTCGAGAACGTCCACCGCCACTGATATCTATAGACATACACCGCATCTAATTGTCTCTAAGTTAGGGTGATTCCTTCTCGTTTCACAAAAGGAATCATTTCGGCATTCACCGGGAAACGTTAGAGAGAAAAGTAACCGTTAAAGGGGTGCCGAACCTTTAGCCGGAACCGGAGATGTTCGTAATGAACTTAAAATACAAAAAAAAATACTTATCGTGGTAGTTGTTTGAAATATTTGAAGTTATAGATCAGAAAAACGCGTTTTTTTCGGTTGTTGTATCGAATTTTACCACTTTTTTAAAAGATGCTAACGATTATTTACCGCGTGAAAAACCGACGGGACAGGCTTAAATTCAAAAAAAAAGAGGCGTGCGTGCTAAAATTTGGTATATTGTATTATATACGTAACTTTTGCGGTATATTCGATTCCAAATATTGCCGAAAGGACCTTGGCATGCGGTCACGTGATTTATAACCCTTCAAGTCAACTTAAATATATTTATTTTTGACGAACTTTTCATTTATGAGTTTGAATTAGCAATTTTAAGAAATATTTTTAACGTTGTAGCTTTTCGGAAGATTGAGGACAATATGGATCTTATTAGGCAATTTATAGTAGTTTTTCAAGAAATTGGGGACAATCTGTATATTATTAGACAATTTCTAGCATTTTTACAAAAGTTTAGCAAATTAGCGAAACATTTGAGCAATTTTTCGAGAAATTGACATCGTTTCGTATCCTATTAGGCAATTTATAGTCGTTTTTCAAGAAATTGGGGACAATCTGTATGTTATTAGGCAATTTCTAGCATTTTTACAAAAGTTTTAGCAAACTATTGAAAGATTAGAGCAATTTTTCGAGAAATTGACATCGTTCCGAATCCTATTAGGCAATTTATAGTAGTTTTTCAAGAAATTGGGGACAATCTGTATATTATTAGACAATTTCTAGCATTGTTTACAAAAGTTTAGCAAATTAGCGAAACATTTGAGCAATTTTTCGAGAAATTGACATCGTTTCGTATCCTATTAGGCAATTTATAGAAGTTTTTCAAGAAATTGGGGACAATCTGTATATTATTAGACAATTTCTAGCATTGTTTACAAAAGTTTAGCAAATTAGCGAAACATTTGAGCAATTTTTCGAGAAATTGACATCGTTTCGTATCCTATTAGGCAATTTATAGAAGTTTTTCAAGAAATTGGGGACAATCTGTATATTATTAGACAATTTCTAGCATTGTTTACAAAAGTTTAGCAAATTAGCGAAACATTTGAGCAATTTTTCGAGAAATTGACATCGTTTCGTATCCTATTAGGCAATTTATAGTCGTTTTTCAAGAAATTGGGGACAATCTGTATGTTATTAGGCAATTTCTAGCATTTTTACAAAAGTTTTAGCAAACTATTGAAAGATTAGAGCAATTTTTCGAGAAATTGACATCGTTCCGAATCCTATTAGGCAATTTATAGTAGTTTTTCAAGAAATTGGGGACAATCTGTATATTATTAGACAATTTCTAGCATTGTTTACAAAAGTTTAGCAAATTAGCGAAACATTTGAGCAATTTTTCGAGAAATTGACATCGTTTCGTATCCTATTAGGCAATTTATAGAAGTTTTTCAAGAAATTGGGGACAATCTGTATATTATTAGACAATTTCTAGCATTGTTTACAAAAGTTTAGCAAATTAGCGAAACATTTGAGCAATTTTTCGAGAAATTGACATCGTTTCGTATCCTATTAGGCAATTTATAGAAGTTTTTCAAGAAATTGGGGACAATCTGTATGTTATTAGGCAATTTCTAGCATTTTTACAAAAGTTTTAGCAAACTATTGAAAGATTAGAGCAATTTTTCGAGAAATTGACATCGTTCCGAATCCTATTAGGCAATTTATAGTAGTTTTTCAAGAAATTGGGGACAATCTGTATATTATTAGACAATTTCTAGCATTGTTTACAAAAGTTTAGCAAATTAGCGAAACATTTGAGCAATTTTTCGAGAAATTGACATCGTTTCGTATCCTATTAGGCAATTTATAGAAGTTTTTCAAGAAATTGGGGACAATCTGTATATTATTAGACAATTTCTAGCATTGTTTACAAAAGTTTAGCAAATTAGCGAAACATTTGAGCAATTTTTCGAGAAATTGACATCGTTTCGTATCCTATTAGGCAATTTATAGAAGTTTTTCAAGAAATTGGGGACAATCTGTATATTATTAGACAATTTCTAGCATTGTTTACAAAAGTTTAGCAAATTAGCGAAACATTTGAGCAATTTTTCGAGAAATTGACATCGTTTCGTATCCTATTAGGCAATTTATAGAAGTTTTTCAAGAAATTGGGGACAATCTATATATTATTAGGCAATTTCTAGAATTTTTACAAAAGTTTTAGCAAACTATTGAAGGATTAGAGCAATTTTTCGAGAAATTGACATCATTCCGTATCCTATTAGTCAATTTATAGTCGTTTTTCAAGAAATTGGGGACAATCTGTATGTTATTAGGCAATTTCTAGCATTTTTACAAAAGTTTTAGCAAACTATTGAAAGATTAAAGCAATTTTTCGAGAAATTGACATCGTTCCGAATCCTATTAGGCAATTTATAGTAGTTTTTCAAGAAATTGGGGACAATCTGTATATTATTAGGCAATTTACAGTAATTTTTCCAAATTTTCGCAATATATCGACATATTTTCGAAAGATTTGAGCAAATTTTCGAAAGATTGGTGACGTTTTGAATTTTGTCACGCAATAGTTCAATAGACTGGGGACAACCTGTATCTTTTTAGGCAATTTATAGTAATTTTTCCAAATTTTCGCAATATATCGACATATTTTCGAAAGATTTGAGCAAATTTTCGAAAGATTGGTGACGTTTTGAATTTTGTCACGCAATAGTTCAATAGACTGGGGACAACCTGTATCTTTTTAGGCAATTTATAGTAATTTTTCCAAATTTTCGCAATATATCGACATATTTTCGAAAGATTTGAGCAAATTTTCGAAAGATTGGTGACGTTTTGAATTTTGTCACGCAATAGTTCAATAGACTGGGGACAACCTGTATCATTTTAGGCAATTTACAGTAATTTTTCAAAATTTTCGCGATATATCGACATATTTTCGAAAGATTTGAGCAAATTTTTGAAAAATTGGTGACGTCTTGAATTCTGTCACGCAATAGTTCAATAGACTGGGGACAACCTGTATCTTTTTAGGCAATTTATAGTAATTTTTCCAAATTTTCGCAATATATCGACATATTTTCGAAAGATTTGAGCAAATTTTCGAAAGATTTGTGACGTCTTGAATTTTGTCACGCAATAGTTCAATAGACTGGGGACAACCTGTATCATTTTAGGCAATTTACAGTAATTTTTCCAAATTTTCGCGATATATCGACATATTTTCGAAAGATTTGAGCAAATTTTTGAAAAATTGGTGACGTCTTGAATTTTGTCACGCAATAGTTCAATAGACTGGGGACAACCTGTATCATTTTAGGCAATTTACAGTAATTTTTCCAAATTTTCGCAATATATCGACATATTTTCGAAAGATTTGAGCAAATTTTCGAAAGATTGGTGACGTTTTGAATTTTGTCACGCAATAGTTCAATAAACTGGGGACAACCTGTATCATTTGAGGCAATTTACAGTAATTTTTCCAAATTTTCGCAATATATCGACATATTTTCGAAAGATTTGAGCAAATTTTCGAAAGATTGGTGACGTTTTGAATTTTGTCACGCAATAGTTCAATAGACTGGGGACAACCTGTATCTTTTTAGGCAATTTATAGTAATTTTTCCAAATTTTCGCCATATATATCGACATATTTTCGAAAGATTTGAGCAAATTTTCGAAAGATTGGTGACGTCTTGAATTTTGTCACGCAATAGTTCAATAGACTGGGGACAACCTGTATCATTTTAGGCAATTTACAGTAATTTTTCCAAATTTTCGCAATATATCGACATATTTTCGAAAGATTTGAGCAAATTTTCGAAAGATTGGTGACGTTTTGAATTTTGTCACGCAATAGTTCAATAGACTGGGGACAAATTGTATCATTTTAGGCAATTTACAGTAATTTTTCAAAATTTTCGCAATATATCGACATATTTTCGAAAGATTTAAAAATTTTTTTGTGATATCGGCGACGTTGTGAATCTTACTTCGCAATTTCTAGAATTTCTAGTAATAGTTCAATAGACTGGGGACAATCTGTATATTTCCAGGCAATTTATAGCGATTTCTCAAAAGTTTTGCAATATATAGACATTTTTCGAAAAATTTGAGCAATTTTTGGCGATATCGACGACGCCGACGTTCCGAATCTTATCTATCAATATTTTTCGAAAAATTCAAACATTTCAATTAAATGGCATTTTCTCAGATGTTTTTAAGTTATTTCGGAACATTTTTTTTTTGATTTCAAATCAATAAGTTTTGAAAAAATCATAACCTTCAATAATTAAAAAAATATCACGCATTATGTATCGTATATATATATATAAAAATATATTTAATAAAGACGTTATCCAATCCCTTTTTTTATAAAAGTCTCGTGCTGGGTTCGTAGGTCATCTGGCCAGTGGTCACCTCGTGACAGTGGTCACCCCTTCTCTTTCTCGCCCTTTTTTATTTCCCGTTTTCTTGTATTGTCGTCGCCTTTCGCTGCTTCTCATTTATCAAAATCTAGTTGTGATTTATACAAACAGTTTTTCCTTCCGAAATTGGTTGGTTTGTGTTTTGTACGGAATCCGTTTCAATTTCCACACACCCCCGGCAAATGAATTATGTAAAATTTCGCATCTGCTTCTTGATTTGTTTGTACATCCGATCAAGAAACTACAAAAATCATTTAATGTTTAATTAATATTGTTCTGAGATGATTAATAGTTTTTTATCGAGTGGAATTTAGCGTAAGATCTTATATTATTGTTCATCCCTTCGAAGAACAAAAAGGGAAACTGAATATAAGGGCGCAAGCCTCCTCGTCAGAAAACTGTCAGCTAACTATGACCTTTTTTGATTAATGTGTTGTTGGTCAACGTCATAAAGTACGTTTTATGGCGTGTCATGTTTCTCGTGTTATTTATATTTATTTTTTTTTTTTGGTTGCCAAAAAGAAAGTAAAGGGTGAAATTATTCACTTAGTTTCATATTAAATTCGATTATTTGCTTTAATAAATTATGTAGAAGAGCGAAAGGTATGTAATACGGTCCTGGTTTAAGTTTAATGATAACTAAGATTTTTATTCATACTGAACACTCTGTGTACTGTTTGACGCCTGTTAAAGTAGTAGAAACGTCGAAATTTGATAGTTTATTTAGAAATTATTCCCGAATCTATTGATTTTAAAAATAAATTTCAATATTGATTATTTTAATAAATAATGATCAAATTACAAGAACATGTCATTTCTCAAATTTTTGAATAATACTAAAAACCAAACCAAACTTTCATACCCTGTATTTCGATAATAGAATGTAGTAGAAACGTCAAAATTTGACAGATTATTCAGAAACTATTCCCGAATCTATTGATTTTAAAAATAAATTTCAATATTGATTATTTTTATAAATAAGAATCAAATTACAAGAACATGTCATTTCTCAAATTTTTGAATAATACTAAAAACCAAACCAAACTTTCATACCCTGTATCTCGATAATAGAATGTAGTAGAAACGTCAAAATTTGACAGATTATTCAGAAATTATTCCCGAATCTATTGATTCTAAAAATACATTTCAATATTGGTTATTTTTATAAATAATGATCAAATTACAAGAACATGTCATTTCTCAAATTTTTGAATAATACTAAAAACCAAACCAAACTTTCATACCCTGTATTTCGATAATAGAATGTAGTAGAAACGTCAAAATTTGACAGTTTATTCAGAAATTATTCCCGAATCTATTGATTTTAAAAATAAATTTCAATATTGATTATTTTTATAAATAAGAATCAAATTACAAGAACATGTCATTTCTCAAATTTTTGAATAATACTAAAAACCAAACTAAACTTTCATACCCTGTATCTCGATAATAGAATGTAGTAGAAACGTCAAAATTTGACAGATTATTCAGAAATTATTCCCGAATCTATTGATTCTAAAAATACATTTCAATATTGGTTATTTTTATAAATAATGATCAAATTACAAGAACATGTCATTTCTCAAATTTTTGAATAATACTAAAAACCAAACCAAACTTTCATACCCTGTATTTCGATAATAGAATGTAGTAGAAACGTCAAAATTTGACAGTTTATTCAGAAATTATTCCCGAATCTATTGATTTTAAAAATAAATTTCAATATTGATTATTTTAATAAATAATGATCAAATTACAAGAACATGTCATTTCTCAAATTTTTGAATAATACTAAAAACCAAACCAAACTTTCATACCCTGTATTTCGATAATAGAATGTAGTAGAAACGTCAAAATTTGACAGATTATTCAGAAACTATTCCCGAATCTATTGATTTTAAAAATAAATTTCAATATTGATTATTTTAATAAATAATGATCAAATTACAAGAACATGTCATTTCTCAAATTTTTGAATAATACTAAAAACCAAACCAAACTTTCATACCCTGTATTTCGATAATAGAATGTAGTAGAAACGTCAAAATTTGACAGATTATTCAGAAACTATTCCCGAATCTATTGATTTTAAAAATAAATTTCAATATTGATTATTTTTATAAATAAGAATCAAATTACAAGAACATGTCATTTCTCAAATTTTTGAATAATACTAAAAACCAAACCAAACTTTCATACCCTGTATCTCGATAATAGAATGTAGTAGAAACGTCAAAATTTGAGAGATTATTCAGAAATTATTCCCGAATCTATTGATTCTAAAAATACATTTCAATATTGGTTATTTTTATAAATAATGATCAAATTACAAGAACATGTCATTTCTCAAATTTTTGAATAATACTAAAAACCAAACCAAACTTTCACGCACTTTATATCGGTAATTGAATGTAGTAGAAACGTCAAAATTTGACAGATTATTCAGAAATTATTCCCGAATCTATTGATTCTAAAAATACATTTCAATATTGGTTATTTTTATAAATAATAATCAAATTACAAGAACATGTCATTTCTCAAATTTTTGAATAATACTAAAAACCAAACCAAACTTTCATACCCTGTATTTCGATAATAGAATGTAGTAGAAACGTCAAAATTTGACAGATTATTCAGAAACTATTCCCGAATCTATTGATTTTAAAAATAAATTTCAATATTGATTATTTTAATAAATAATGATCAAATTACAAGAACATGTCATTTCTCAAATTTTTGAATAATACTAAAAACCAAACCAAACTTTCACGCACTGTATATCGGTAATTGAATGTAGTAGAAACGTCAAAATTTGACAGATTATTCAGAAATTATTCCCGAATTTATTGATTTTAAAAATAAATTTCAATATTGGTTATTTTTATAAATAATAATCAAATTACAAGAACATGTCATTTCTCAAATTTTTGAATAATACTAAAAACCAAACCAAACTTTCACGCACTTTATATCGGTAATTGAATGTAGTAGAAACGTCAAAATTTGACAGATTATTCAGAAATTATTCCCGAATCTATTGATTCTAAAAATACATTTCAATATTGATTATTTTTATAAATAAGAATCAAATTACAAGAACATGTCATTTCTCAAATTTTTGAATAATACTAAAAACCAAACCAAACTTTCATACCCTGTATCTCGATAATAGAATGTAGTAGAAACGTCAAAATTTGACAGATTATTCAGAAATTATTCCCGAATCTATTGATTCTAAAAATACATTTCAATATTGGTTATTTTTATAAATAATAATCAAATTACAAGAACATGTCATTTCTCAAATTTTTGAATAATACTAAAAACCAAACCAAACTTTCATACCCTGTATTTCGCTAATAGAATGTAGTAGAAACGTCAAAATTTGACAGATTATTCAGAAATTATTCCTGAAAGTAATAATCGAGAAAATTAATTTCAAAGTTAATAATTTTGACAAATATGAACCGAATTAGACAAATATGTCACCGATTGATTTCGAGCCTAAATTCAAAAAAAAAATTATCTAATATTTTAAAAAAGATCCAAACGTTAAAAAATTTGTTTAAAATTTTGTCAAATGTTTAAAACATCGGAAATATTTCAAAAATTGTTCAAAATATCTAAAAAATACCGCCAAAAATATTTTGTTCCTATAACAACGGGTATCGATGTCGTTTGACAATTCCTACGAGCGAAAAAAAGTTACTTTACTCACGAGTTCCGTACAAAATTTTTTCTACGTCCAATTTTTATTTTGTAATATAATATTAAAAGCAGAAGTGTGAGCATTATGTATTTGAAGTGAATAATATAACGGACGTAGAAAAAATAAAAAAAAAACAGTTAAAAAAGGAGGAAAATACAATGAAAAGCTCGGAGGGGTGGTAAATTTATTCATAATCGATTGTTATAAATTTCGAAATTCTCATTTCGTCGGCAAAGTTTTAAAATTTGTTTATTTTTGTTATTACCGTATAGTTTTCCAATCAAAAGACATTGTTTATACGTTTCCCCATTGTAGTCTTATCATTAATAGTTTAATAATCATTTTGAACTCTAGAATGTAGCGAATTCGACGAATTCCGTTTGGATTGTTCAAAGGAAATAACAAAGCTGAAGGCGGTTTCTAAGATTAATACCCAACTATGCTGTTTGCAGAAATAATATTTCGCTTAGTCAAATTCCATTTATTTATTCACGCTAAGTATTAACATGAACGAATTTCATTTTTGTTTAATCCGCGCTTGATTTGAGGTTAGGTCAGGCTAGAAAATTACTGTGTGTGTATAAACACCGGCCAAGTGTCTATTGGCACCGTCCGCGGAAAAATCCGCGACTCTAATGTCAACAGATGACATCTGACATATGACATATATTGTGTCATTTCTAATCCCAATATATTTTTCGATTCGTTTAATTTATTTTCTGACTGTTATTCTCAGCCTGTTGAGAGTGCACAAGTTTACACGATGATTAAGTTAGGTTAGAATTAGGTTATGTTTGAATTAGGTTAGGTTAGGTTAGAATTAGACCACGGATTTTTTCGTGGAGGGTGGTGATTTTAGATCAAATGGTGAGATTTGGAGACGCGGAAAAAGTTTCGTTCTGATCCGTTTCTATAAATATTTCCGGGTTTATAAGAGCCAAGGAAATTCCCATGGAGGGTGCCAATAGGGACATTATCAATCATAGATCAGGGTGGTTAATTTTTGAAATCAAACAAATTTAATAGGATGAAATATAAATAAAGAAAAAGCGGTTTATCTTGTTTTTCGACAAAACTATAAATATTATGGAAAAAAGTCAAATATCAAAGTTGTAGGTTGATCTACAACTTTTTTGGGTTCTAAATTTTTATCTTTCACAAAAAAAAAACGAAATTTAGTAAAAACTTACCCTTTTATGTTCCATGTACACTGTAATTTATTTGATTTGAAATATTTATTTTTTCACGTTGTTTTGAAATAATTTTCAAACGAAAATTTTCCTTTAAAAATGTCAGTTTTTTTCAAAAAGTCGGCGAGATTTTTGTTCGTTGAAATCTCTAGATTCTAATGGCTTGAAAAAATATCACCATCATATGGTAAATTTCCTCAGAAAAGGTAAAAATATTATATAATTAAATAACTAAAAATTGTACATAATGATTAAAATGACTTTTTGTGTTTTGCCTTTTCTTAGAAATTTTACGTTATTTATGGTAGCATTTTTTCACACCAACAGAAAGAAGAGATTTCAAAAAACCAGAAGCGCACCGATTTTTTTAAAAAATTGATATTTTGGCGGGAGAATTTTCGTTTTAAAATTAGGGCGCTTTTTTGATATTATATCAAAATAATAAAGAACGAAAATAATAATTTCGAATTAAATAAATGTATATTGGGGACAAAAAGACAATTTTTTACAAAAATAAAAACCAAAAACTCAAGTTTTTAGTTACATAACCTCAAAGTGAGGATACAAAAATTGTAGACTTTTGCTATTCAACTTTTTCGGGTATTTTTGCTGGAAATCGGGATAAATCGTTTTTCTACCCTTAAAAACTCCCCCCTCTTTTAATTTTATGCTTTAACGACGCATTTTTTCACACCAGCAGAAAGAAGAGATTTCAAAAAACCAGAAGCGCACCGATTTTTTAAAAAAAATTGATATTTTGGCGGGAGAATTTTCGTTTGAAAATTAGGGTGCTTTTTTGATATTATATCAAAATAATAAAGAACGAAAATAATAATTTCGAATTAAATAAATGTATATTGGAGACAAAAAGACAATTTTTTACAAAAATAAAAACCAAAAACTCAAGTTTTCAGTTACATAACCTCAAAGTGAGGATATAAAAGTTGTACACTTTTGCTATTCAACTTTTTCGGGTATTTTTGCTGGAAATCGGGATAAATCGTTTTTCTACCCTTAAAAACTCCCCCCTCTTTTAATTTTATGCTTTAACGACCATTTTTTCACACCAGCAGAAAGAAGAGATTTCAAAAAACGAGAAGCGCACCAATTTTTTAAAAAAAATTGATATTTCGGCGGGAGAATTTTCGTTTGAAAATTAGGGTGCTTTTTTGATATTATATCAAAATAACAAAAAACAAAAATAAATATTTCGAATTAAATAAATGTATATTGGAGACAAAAAGACAATTTTTTACAAAAATAAAAACCAAAAACTCAAGTTTTCAGTTACATAACCTCAAAGTGAGGATACAAAAATTGTAGACTTTTGCTATTCAACTTTTTCGGGTATTTTTGCTGGAAATCGAGATAAATCGTTTTTTCACCCTTAAAAACTCCCCCCTCTTTCAATTTTATTGCTTAACGACCATTTTTTCACACCAGCAGAAAGAAGAGATTTCAAAAAACGAGAAGCGCACCGATTTTTTAAAAAAAATTGATATTTTGGCGGGAGAATTTTCGTTTGAAAATTAGGGTGCTTTTTTGATATTATATCAAAATAATAAAGAACGAAAATAATAATTTCGAATTAAATAAATGTATATTGGCGACAAAAAGACAATTTTTTACAAAAATAAAAACCAAAAACTCAAGTTTTCAGTTACATAACCTCAAAGTGAGGATACAAAAATTGTAGACTTTTGCTATTCAACTTTTTCGGGTATTTTTGCTGGAAATCGGGATAAATCGTTTTTTCACCCTTAAACACTCCCCCCTGTCTTAACGACGCAACTAAATCGCAAGCAAAAAACGCAGCTTGGATTTCTATAAGAAAAATTCGAATTTTCACCTCATATTTGTCCAGTAGTGGAAAATTGTTGTGGAAAAAAAACGTGGAGCTTGTAAAAACCGGTCAAAGCCTAACGGGACAAAAGTATCGATATCCTCACATTGATATTTAAATTAAAAGCATTAATGTGAACGTTAACATTTGATAAAACGGTCCCGTTGCTTGGAAGAACATTGTAATCAAGGACCAAAGGACCTTTATAGTTGAAATGTGACCTATATCAAGACACCGGACGTTTCCGATTCGGAGGTACGCAACCAGGTACGTAAATTGCAACTGTAAGCGACTGAATTTTTTCAACTTATTGTTTCTTTGACTAGTTCGAAAGTTCGTTGGAATTTATGAAGAAGGTCGAGTAAAGCAGGACATACTTTACGACGTTTTAATTCTTTTATTTGAATTACGAGTTTATTTATTTATTTCCAACCCCTTTTCGGTGTTTCATTTAAGGGAGATGTTATCGTTTGTATCTAAAAGTTATTACCTGATTACAAGTAATTACAATAAAGCGTATGTAGGGTAGGTTGTTATAAATTAATGTTAATATACAGTGCGGCTAAATTATGCAACAAATTCTTCATTTTGTTTGAGGTATTTTAAATTAACGATTACACGTAGGGAAAGGCGGGTGTGGTTTGACAATTTTTTGAAATATTTGACTGTCATTATCAGTGATAAATAATTCGATAATGAATTAATCGTTTTAGTCAAATTGGGGTCCATCAGAAGACTTTGAACTCATCTAGATCTCGTTACTTTATACCCACACCTCGTATATTGAAACTTTGAGAAAAAACTGACACAAAAATGAATTTTTATTCGTCGAAAAAGCAAAAACTCACATTTTGACAGTTTAAATCAAAGTTTCCACCCAATATCAATGTTTAATGTCAGTGATCAATAATTCGATAATGAATTAATCGTTTTAGACAAATTGGGGTCCATCGGAAGACTTTGGACTCATCTAGATCTCGTTACTTTATACCCACACCTCGTATATTGAAACTTTGAGAAAAAACTGACACAAAAATGAATTTTTATTCGCAGAAAAAGCAAAAACTCACATATTGACAGTTTAAATCAAAGTTTCCACCCAATATCAATGTTTAATGTCAGTGTTAAATAATTCGATAATGAATTAATCGTTTTAGACAAATTGGGGTCCATCGGAAGACTTTGGACTCATCTAGATCTCGTTACTTTATACCCACACCTCGTATATTGAAACTTTGAGAAAAAACTGACACAAAAATGAATTTTTATTCGTCGAAAAAGCAAAAACTCACATATTGACAGTTTAAATCAAAGTTTCCACCCAATATCAATGTTTAATGTCAGTGTTAAATAATTCGATAATGAATTAATCGTTTTAGACAAATTGGGGTCCATCGGAAGACTTTGGACTCATCTAGATCTCGTTACTTTATACCCACACCTCGTATATTGAAACTTTGAGAAAAAACTGACACAAAAATGAATTTTTATTCGCAGAAAAAGCAAAAACTCACATTTTGACAGTTTAAATCAAAGTTTCCACCCAATATCAATGTTTAATGTCAGTGATCAATAATTCGATAATGAATTAATCGTTTTAGACAAATTGGGGTCCATCGGAAGACTTTGGACTCATCTAGATCTCGTTACTTTATACCCACACCTCGTATATTGAAACTTTGAGAAAAAACTGACACAAAAATGAATTTTTATTCGCAGAAAAAGCAAAAACTCACATATTGACAGTTTAAATCAAAGTTTCCACCCAATATCAATGTTTAATGTCAGTGTTAAATAATTCGATAATGAATTAATCGTTTTAGACAAATTGGGGTCCATCGGAAGACTTTGGACTCATCTAGATCTCGTTACTTTATACCCACACCTCGTATATTGAAACTTTGAGAAAAAACTGACACAAAAATGAATTTTTATTCGCAGAAAAAGCAAAAACTCACATATTGACAGTTTAAATCAAAGTTTCCACCCAATATCAATGTTTAATGTCAGTGTTAAATAATTCGATAATGAATTAATCGTTTTAGACAAATTGGGGTCCATCGGAAGACTTTGGACTCATCTAGATCTCGTTACTTTATACCCACACCTCGTATATTGAAACTTTGAGAAAAAACTGACACAAAAATGAATTTTTATTCGCAGAAAAAGCAAAAACTCACATATTGACAGTTTAAATCAAAGTTTCCACCCAATATCAATGTTTAATGTCAGTGTTAAATAATTCGATAATGAATTAATCGTTTTAGACAAATTGGGGTCCATCGGAAGACTTTGGACTCATCTAGATCTCGTTACTTTATACCCACACCTCGTATATTGAAACTTTGAGAAAAAACTGACACAAAAATGAATTTTTATTCGCAGAAAAAGCAAAAACTCACATTTTGACAGTTTAAATCAAAGTTTCCACCCAATATCAATGTTTAATGTCAGTGATCAATAATTCGATAATGAATTAATCGTTTTAGACAAATTGGGGTCCATCAGAAGACTTTGGACTCATCTAGATCTCGTTACTTTATACCCACACCTCGTATATTGAATCTTTGAGAAAAAACTGACACAAAAATGAATTTTTATTCGCAGAAAAAGCAAAAACTCACATATTGACAGTTTAAATCAAAGTTTCCACCCAATATCAATGTTTAATGTCAGTGATCAATAATTCGATAATGAATTAATCGTTTTAGACAAATTGGGGTCCATCAGAAGACTTTGGACTCATCTAGATCTCGTTACTTTATACCCACACCTCGTATATTGAAACTTTGAGAAAAAACTGACACAAAAATGAATTTTTATTCGCAGAAAAAGCAAAAACTCACATTTTGACAGTTTAAATCAAAGTTTCCACCCAATATCAATGTTTAATGTCAGTGATCAATAATTCGATAATGAATTAATCGTTTTAGACAAATTGGGGTCCATCAGAAGACTTTGGACTCATCTAGATCTCGTTACTTTATACCCACACCTCGAATATTGAATCTTTGAGAAAAAACTGACACAAAAATGAATTTTTATTCGCAGAAAAAGCAAAAACTCACATTTTGACAGTTTAAATCAAAGTTTCCACCCAATATCAATGTTTAATGTCAGTGATCAATAATTCGATAATGAATTAATCGTTTTAGACAAATTGGGGTCCATCAGAAGACTTTGGACTCATCTAGATCTCGTTACTTTATACCCACACCTCGTATATTGAAACTTTGAGAAAAAACTGACACAAAAATGAATTTTTATTCGCAGAAAAAGCAAAAACTCACATTTTGACAGTTTAAATCAAAGTTTCCACCCAATATCAATGTTTAATGTCAGTGATCAATAATTCGATAATGAATTAATCGTTTTAGACAAATTGGGGTCCATCAGAAGACTTTGGACTCATCTAGATCTCGTTACTTTATACCCACACCTCGTATATTGAATCTTTGAGAAAAAACTGACAGAAAAATGAATTTTTATTCGTCGAAAAAGCAAAAACTCACATTTTGACAGTTTAAATCAAAGTTTCCACCCAATATCAATGTTTAATGTCAGTGATCAATAATTCGATAATGAATTAATCGTTTTAGACAAATTGGGGTCCATCAGAAGACTTTGGACTCATCTAGATCTCGTTACTTTATACCCACACCTCGTATATTGAATCTTTGAGAAAAAACTGACACAAAAATGAATTTTTATTCGCAGAAAAAGCAAAAACTCACATATTGACAGTTTAAATCAAAGTTTCCACCCAATATCAATGTTTAATGTCAGTGATCAATAATTCGATAATGAATTAATCGTTTTAGACAAATTGGGGTCCATCAGAAGACTTTGGACTCATCTAGATCTCGTTACTTTATACCCACACCTCGTATATTGAAACTTTGAGAAAAAACTGACACAAAAATGAATTTTTATTCGCAGAAAAAGCAAAAACTCACATTTTGACAGTTTAAATCAAAGTTTCCACCCAATATCAATGTTTAATGTCAGTGATCAATAATTCGATAATGAATTAATCGTTTTAGACAAATTGGGGTCCATCAGAAGACTTTGGACTCATCTAGATCTCGTTACTTTATACCCACACCTCGTATATTGAAACTTTGAGAAAAAACTGACACAAAAATGAATTTTTATTCGCAGAAAAAGCAAAAACTCACATTTTGACAGTTTAAATCAAAGTTTCCACCCAATATCAATGTTTAATGTCAGTGATCAATAATTCGATAATGAATTAATCGTTTTAGACAAATTGGGGTCCATCAGAAGACTTTGGACTCATCTAGATCTCGTTACTTTATACCCACACCTCGTATATTGAAACTTTGAGAAAAAACTGACACAAAAATGAATTTTTATTCGCAGAAAAAGCAAAAACTCACATATTGACAGTTTAAATCAAAGTTTCCACCCAATATCAATGTTTAATGTCAGTGATCAATAATTCGATAATGAATTAATCGTTTTAGACAAATTGGGGTCCATCAGAAGACTTTGGACTCATCTAGATCTCGTTACTTTATACCCACACCTCGTATATTGAAACTTTGAGAAAAAACTGACACAAAAATGAATTTTTATTCGCAGAAAAAGCAAAAACTCACATTTTGACAGTTTAAATCAAAGTTTCCACCCAATATCAATGTTTAATGTCAGTGATCAATAATTCGATAATGAATTAATCGTTTTAGACAAATTGGGGTCCATCAGAAGACTTTGGACTCATCTAGATCTCGTTACTTTATACCCACACCTCGTATATTGAAACTTTGAGAAAAAACTGACACAAAAATGAATTTTTATTCGCAGAAAAAGCAAAAACTCACATATTGACAGTTTAAATCAAAGTTTCCACCCAATATCAATGTTTAATGTCAGTGATCAATAATTCGATAATGAATTAATCGTTTTAGACAAATTGGGGTCCATCAGAAGACTTTGGACTCATCTAGATCTCGTTACTTTATACCCACACCTCGTATATTGAATCTTTGAGAAAAAACTGACAGAAAAATGAATTTTTATTCGTCGAAAAAGCAAAAACTCACATTTTGACAGTTTAAATCAAAGTTTCCACCCAATATCAATGTTTAATGTCAGTGATCAATAATTCGATAATGAATTAATCGTTTTAGACAAATTGGGGTCCATCAGAAGACTTTGGACTCATCTAGATCTCGTTACTTTATACCCACACCTCGTATATTGAATCTTTGAGAAAAAACTGACACAAAAATGAATTTTTATTCGCAGAAAAAGCAAAAACTCACATATTGACAGTTTAAATCAAAGTTTCCACCCAATATCAATGTTTAATGTCAGTGATCAATAATTCGATAATGAATTAATCGTTTTAGACAAATTGGGGTCCATCAGAAGACTTTGGACTCATCTAGATCTCGTTACTTTATACCCACACCTCGTATATTGAATCTTTGAGAAAAAACTGACACAAAAATGAATTTTTATTCGCAGAAAAAGCAAAAACTCACATATTGACAGTTTAAATCAAAGTTTCCACCCAATATCAATGTTTAATGTCAGTGATCAATAATTCGATAATGAATTAATCGTTTTAGACAAATTGGGGTCCATCAGAAGACTTTGGACTCATCTAGATCTCGTTACTTTATACCCACACCTCGTATATTGAATCTTTGAGAAAAAACTGACACAAAAATGAATTTTTATTCGCAGAAAAAGCAAAAACTCACATATTGACAGTTTAAATCAAAGTTTCCACCCAATATCAATGTTTAATGTCAGTGATCAATAATTCGATAATGAATTAATCGTTTTAGACAAATTGGGGTCCATCAGAAGACTTTGGACTCATCTAGATCTCGTTACTTTATACCCACACCTCGTATATTGAAACTTTGAGAAAAAACTGACACAAAAATGAATTTTTATTCGCAGAAAAAGCAAAAACTCACATTTTGACAGTTTAAATCAAAGTTTCCACCCAATATCAATGTTTAATGTCAGTGATCAATAATTCGATAATGAATTAATCGTTTTAGACAAATTGGGGTCCATCAGAAGACTTTGGACTCATCTAGATCTCGTTACTTTATACCCACACCTCGTATATTGAATCTTTGAGAAAAAACTGACACAAAAATGAATTTTTATTCGCAGAAAAAGCAAAAACTCACATTTTGACAGTTTAAATCAAAGTTTCCACCCAATATCAATGTTTAATGTCAGTGATCAATAATTCGATAATGAATTAATCGTTTTAGACAAATTGGGGTCCATCAGAAGACTTTGGACTCATCTAGATCTCGTTACTTTATACCCACACCTCGTATATTGAAACTTTGAGAAAAAACTGACACAAAAATGAATTTTTATTCGTCGAAAAAGCAAAAACTCACATATTGACAGTTTAAATCAAAGTTTCCACCCAATATCAATGTTTAATGTCAGTGATCAATAATTCGATAATGAATTAATCGTTTTAGTCAAATTGGAAGGTTGCCGGGGTCCATCAGAAGACTTTGAACTGATCTAGATCATCCAGGAATCCAGAAAGCTGTCATTGCAAATCAGTGCAAGCAATCCAAAATGATGTTCGCATTTAATTAATTGTACTTTTGGCATCAAATTATCCTTACAGATGAAAAAACAAGTTGTGCAAAGATGGGCGTGGTCAAATCCAAGATTTGGTGGACTTTAAACGATTTCCCATCGAAAATTAATGGTGGTGGTTGGTGGAATTATCGTCCCAGAAATCGACAAGAGCTAAGGGAAGCCGTTGAATCAGCCTGATTGGAAAGAAAAATTTTTTCTAGTATCTAGTGTCTTATCATCGTTATAATTGTTAATTCTATTCCTTTTTTTTAAGGTTTATCTTAATTCTTACAGTACAGGAGACGAATCTATCCGCCAAATCATTGTCTGTGTTCAAAATCAGACCGGAAGCAACCAAATTGTCTGTTCTGGTATGAACCATACGAATACCTCATCGTTTTATCTTCTTTGTTTGATCGTATTATACATAAGAGAGAGAGAAAGCAGTTTTCATTAAATATGCCTTTAAATTATCGCGAAAATCGGGGAAATCTGATATAGATTTGATTTCAATCGGCAAGTGATTGTGCATTTTTTTTACATTGTAAAGTATCGAGCCATTAACTAATCAACTTATAAATATGAGTAAACCGTCGATGCTATTTTGATTTAAAAATAAAATATTTACAAACGGATCCTTAACTAGGCTGCGATGCCTAAAATTTCGAGTTTCTCTCTAAACACGGCCGTTGTTATTTCTAATAAGAGATCCCGTGTTAGTTTTAAATCGAGAATACAAGGCACGGCAAGCAAATTCGTTTTCTCTTCTACCGAGCAGCTTTCCATTCAACCCTATAGCCCATTTACAGGGTTGGACTCGAAAAAATTTAATAATACCTCAACGAATTTTTCATTTTCTTTTTAATATAGTTTTTTTTTTTTTCGAAAAAAATTAGATATAATTTCGATTTATATTCATATTTTTTCACAGTTCAATTTTTAGAAAAATTGATGGATAATCAATACAAGATATTTTTTATAAATGAAATTTCAAAAAATTTATCATTAAATATCTCTGGAAATATTGATTTTAGCCACTAGATGCTGTGGACCTTTTATTTAGAAAATCGAATTTTCTACAAGTTTGATTCAAACATTTTTCACCCAAGTCTTGTCGTTTACGAGATAAATGCGAAAAAACGCGAATTTCACGTCACGTCAATCGAGTTTAGAGGATAGACTCAACATAAAAAACAAAATAATTTTGAGAATAGAAAATGATCCAAGGGGACTAAATCTGGAGAATAGAGTACATGAGGCTGCAATTCAAACTTTAATACCTCAATTTTGGACATTGTAATATCGGATTTGAGTTGATGGGTCGTTTTGATGAAACAACATTTTCTTTTTATCCAAATACGGCCGTTTTTACTTTATATCTTCGATCAATAAGTTGATTATTATCCCTAAAAACCGAAGCCATGACTTTATCTGCATATAGAACGGTTTTTGTCCTCTTCGAACCCGGTCCTCCCTCGCCAGTCCATTATTTTCGATTGTTATTTTTGTTCAAGTGTGAAGAAATTGACTCAAGTTTCATCCAGGGTCATTGAACAACTTTATTTTGTTTATACAGAACATCTTCTAGATCTGCGTATGCCACACGAACTGTCCAGGATCGACTCGTAAAGCACGTGGACGAATTGAAGCTTCGGATTTGAAAAAATGCGCAAGTGCAATGAAAGTTCGGTAATAACATCGAATACCTCATCGTTTTATATTCTTTGTTTGATCGTATCATACATAAGAGATAGAGAGAAATGCTTTATTGTCAAAAAATTTGTAAAAAAAAGCTTGTAACAACTAAAAAACAAACATAAGTAAAAAGAAAACAGTTTTCAATAAATATAACTTCAAATTATCGCGAAAATCGGGGAAATATATCGATTTGATTTCAATTGGCAAGTGATTGTGCATTTTTTTACATTGTAAAGTATTGAGCCTTTAACTAATTGGTGCTCCGCGTTCCTAAATGGATAACCGTGAAATTGGAGAAGCGAATTGGACAAAGATGTCGGAATTTTTAATCTTTCAAGTTTACTCCGAGTAAAATTCGCTCAATTTGAGCCCTTAGAAGGTAAAGGCAAATAGTTTTTGACAAGCTGTTCATATTTTTAGTATTGATGAATGATGGATTGATTCATTAATACTTGTAAGTTATATAAATGAACAGAAAAGTACTTTTAAAACAATGTGTAATATTTTTTTAACACGAATTCTACTGTCCGTTCTACTCAATTCTCGAAATACCAAATCCGCGGATGATTATATTCGTAATACCTAAAATTCCTGCAGGACGACTCTGAAGGATATTCGGGAATATCTGGCATAATTTACCAGATTCATATCGTTCAATTAAGTCCCGAAAACGTAAACGTTTTCCGAAGCCAAGTCCGTTTTACAACGTTGTCATATCGATTTGAAAATTCAAGTTTTTACGAAAACATTGATTCAACCATAAAAAAAACCAAATTTCCAAAATGGTGCAATGAAAGTTCGGTAATAACATCGAATACCTCATCGTTTAATCTTCTTTGTTCGATAGTATTATACATAAGAGAGAGAGAGAGGGAAATGCTTTATTGTCAAAAAATTTGTAGAACAAAGCTTGTATCAACTAAAAAACAAAACACAAGTAAATAGAAAGCAGTTTTCAGTAAATATGCCTTTAAATTATCGCGAAAATCGGGGAAATATATCGATTTGATTTCAATCGGCAAGTGATTGCGCATTTTTTTACATTGTAAAGTATTGAGCCTTTAACTAATTGGTGGTAATATAATAATTTCCAAAATGGCTTTGTTAATATTTGAAATTCTACGGTTTCTTTTCGCTTTTTATATTTTCGTACGCCAATGACAACCAACCTAATGTACGTCTTTCGTCCTTCTCGTTAGCCCGCATTCCTGTAGATTCTCTTCGCTGTTCCTGCTACGAAAAACAACTGGCCGTAACTCCCGCTATCGGAATTGCTGTTCCTGCTACTCACACACAGGTCTCGGCTGTTCCCGTCCTGCTGACCGTGGGCTATTTGGACAGGCCGGTGCTGAATAGACGATTAAACAAGGAGGAAAGTGTGGAAGTGGACAGGATCGGATTCAGTAAAAGATTGGGTGGTCGACCGAATGACGTACCTACTCCAAAAATGTTGAAAAAAATCCACAAAATGATACTGGGTGTTCAAACGAGCTAGAAGACATAATGGGCATTTCGAAAAGTACGGAAATTTGGACTGAGAAAGCTGTGCGCAAGATGGACGCCGCGCTGGAACAAAAACAGCGTTTCCAATGATTGTTTGGAGATATTACGAAAAAAATAAAGTTGTTTAATGACCCTGGATGAAACTTGAGTCAATTTCTTCACACTTGAACAAAAATAACAATCGAAAATAATGGACTGGCGAGGGAGGACCGGGTTCGAAGAGGACAAAAACCGTTCTATATGCAGATAAAGTCATGACTTCGGTTTTTAGGGATAATAATCAACTTATTGATCGAAGATATAAAGTAAAAACGGCCGTATTTGGATAAAAAGAAAATGTTGTTTCATCAAAACGACCCATCATCTCAAATCCGATATTACAATGTCCAAAATTGAGGTATTAAAGTTTGAATTGCAGCCTCATGTACTCTATTCTCCAGATTTAGTCCCCTTGGATCATTTTCTATTCTCAAAATTATTTTGTTTTTTATGTTGAGTCTATCCTCTAAACTCGATTGACGTGACGTGAAATTCGCGTTTTTTCGCATTTATCTCGTAAACGACAAGACTTAGGTGAAAAATGTTTGAATCAAACTTGTAGAAAATTCGATTTTCTAAATAAAAGGTCCACAGCATCTAGTGGCTAAAATCAATATTTCCAGAGATATTTAATGATAAATTTTTTGAAATTTCATTTATAAAAAATATCTTGTATTGATTATCCATCAATTTTTCTAAAAATTGAACTGTGAAAAAATATGAATATAAATCGAAATTATATCTAATTTTTTTCGAAAAAAAAAAAAACTATATTAAAAAGAAAATGAAAAATTCGTTGAGGTATTATTAAATTTTTTCGAGTCCAACCCTGTAAATGGGCTATAGGGTTGAATGGAAAGCTGCTCGGTAGAAGAGAAAACGAATTTGCTTGCCGTGCCTTGTATTCTCGATTTAAAACTAACACGGGATCTCTTATTAGAAATAACAACGGCCGTGTTTAGAGAGAAACTCGAAATTTTAGGCATCGCAGCCTAGTTAAGGATCCGTTTGTAAATATTTTATTTTTAAATCAAAATAGCATCGACGGTTTACTCATATTTATAAGTTGATTAGTTAATGGCTCGATACTTTACAATGTAAAAAAAATGCACAATCACTTGCCGATTGAAATCAAATCGATATCAGATTTCCCCGATTTTCGCGATAATTTAAAGGCATATTTAAAGAAAACTGCTTTTTCTCTCTCTTATCTATAATACGATCAAACAAAGAAGGTAAAACGATGAGGTAATCGATGTTATTACCGAACTTTCATTGCACTTGCGCATTTTTTCAAATCCGAAGCTTCAATTCGTCCACGTGCTTTACGAGACGATCCTGGACAGTTCGTGGCATACGCAGATCTAGAAAATGTTCCAAATAAACAATGAAACATCTCGTTTTTTATTTGAAATCTTCCTTATTCCAAACCGAACCTTTTGACGTAAGTTTCTAGCTTGTTTTCACTCTAGTTCCAATGAAGACCTACCATCTTTCTATTTGACAATAATGACAGCTTATCCGTCATTGACAATGACATTGACATTGAGTAAGAGCTCTAATTTACGATTGGAGGCGTTGCCTTCGAGATATTTTTTTGTTTTTCACGTAAAACTTTTAAAAACATCGACCGATTGTGATGTAATTAATTAATTAATGGACGGTTTCGAATGTTGACGCGTCCGCGCGTTTTTGATTGGTTTAAGCGTATCCAAGATGGCCGACGCGTCCGTCGTATAGATGTCGCTTCGTTTTTTATAAATTCGAATTAAATCGTTATACAACAAAATTATTATTCAAATTTGGTAGTGTAAATAGGGAAAACGAAGCGGAGCCGACAACGGGACCAACATAACCTAACAATAAATCTAGAATCATAGAAGTTCGTTAACAGGAATTGTGCCGTTCTATCTCTCTCATAATTAATTTATGGCAACCGTCGGATTTGCATGCACCAAACTTAACCCACTCGGACAACATAGAAAATTAAATTTCCATGTAATTCCTACAGTACTTGTCTAATGGGCATTTGCTTAACAAATAAAAGCTCTCCGAATATCTACAGTCTCCTCCTTCTTGTTTTACTCCTTCTCCAATTTTGCTTTCATCACGGACCCCACACGATTCCGTTTCAACTACGAGGTTCGGACAATATGTTAATCCAATAAGAATTTAGACGATAAAAAAACGGTTCTGAAGACGTAACTGATAACCGAAATGCCCTAAAACTATAAGATTATTGTATTCAAATCGATATTTTATCATAAAAAACAACTATTGCAGCTTTCCTATAATCTGTTGCTATTTGGACCAATGTTTATGGCGTATAGTGTATATAAAACATATTGTACCACGAGGTTTGCACCTGGTCTTACCTAGAGATGGCGGTAGTTAATTGTGAGACTGCTCCTTCGTTATCAACAGTAAAATATTGAATAGTATAGTTTCAACGAGACTATACGAACTACTAAGACCAGAAATGTTGAAGAAAATCCATAGTAGTACTGGACGATCGTCGAATGAAAGCGCGAGAGCTAGTGGACGTTTCGAAAAGTGAAAATTTCAAAACGAGAAAGCTGCGTGCAAGTTGGATGCCGCGTTTGCTAACAATGGAACAAAAACAGCGTCATGGAGATCTTTCCAACGATTGTTTGAGGATATTACAGAGAAATAAAACCGTTTTGTAACTAGGGATGAAACTTGGGTCCATCACTACACAAAAGAACAATCGAAGCAATGGACCGACGAGGGAGGACCGGGTTCGAAGAAGACAAAAACCGTTCCATCTGTAATCGAGGTTATGGCGTCGGTTTTTAGGGATAATTTTCATTGACTAGATTGAAAAATGGAAAAACATCAATGGCGAATATAATGCGAGTTTATTGAGCGAAGAAACGGCCTCATTTGGTTGAGAATAAAATGTTGTTCCATCATGACAATGCACCAGCTCTCAAATCCGTTATTGCCATGGATAAAATTAACGAATTAAAGTTTGAATTGATACCTTATTCGCCAGATTTAGCTTCTTCGGATCATTTTCTGTTCCCGGATTTATCGGTGATCAAAGTTGTCGACAATTTTGAGTTTTTCGTTAATTAAACTCATTAAACATCGTTGGAAAAGTATATAGAGCTAAAAGGTAATTTTTTTCAACAACTTTTTGTGCGGTCCAGGTCCTTAGAGATATTTTATCGGTGCCACCACTCCAACAAACCCTCCTCGTAACAAATTCTATCCAACTAATCTTTCTACGGGCCCGGTACTTCTCGAATCATCCTCGTACTATATATAGAGTTTCGTAAAGAAAAATTATTAGCGGAAAGTGTTGTTGGCAATCATAATTCAATTCCCGAAGAAGAAACCTTGACAAAAAACGCGGTTGGAGGATTTTCCGCTCGAATCGACCTTTCTCGACGATCAATTCTGATCCGATCACTAATTTTCCATGATCTGATTGTTTAGATTGATCTTCAATTTAAGCAAACTTTTAACGCATCTCTAATCAACGTAACGAGGAAGAGATCGATGGAATTATCGACAGAACTCGTTGGAGCTTATAACCCTAACCTAATCTAACTCAACCATAACCTAATCTAATCCTAACCTAGCCTAATCTAACTCAACCCAATCAAACCTAAGCTTATCTAACCTAACCTAATCCTAACGTAACCTAATCTAATCCTAACCTAACCTAACCTAATCTAACTCAACCATAACCTGATCTAATCCTAACCTAGCCTAATCTAATTCAACCCAATCAAACCTAAGCTTATCTAACCTAACCTAATCCTAACGTAACCTAATCTAATCCTAACCTAACCTAACCTAATCTAACTCAACCATAACCTGATCTAATCCTAACCTAGCCTAATCTAATTCAACCCTAACTTAACCTAATTTAACCTAAGCTTATCTAACCTAACCTAATCCTAACGTAACCTAATCTAATCCTAACCTAACCTAACCAAATCTAACTCAACCATAACCTAATCTAATCCTAACCTAGCCTAATCTAACTCAACCCTAACTTAACCTAATTAAACCATCCCAATTTAACCTAAGCTTATCTAACCTAACCTAATCCTAACGTAATCTAATCTAATCCTAATCTAGCCTAATCTAACCTAACCTAATCTAACTCAACCCTAACATAACCTAATCCAACCAAACCGTAATCTAGCCTAATCTAACTCAACCCCAACTTAACCTAATCTAACCTAAACAAAATGATTATAATAATGGAATATTGTTCTGTGGAATATTGACGTGGATCCAGATTGAGAAGCTTGAACACACACTGGTCAGCAATTGATGAAGACATATCTTCTGCAAACGAAGATTTGTACAAAATGGCCGAGGAAAACCTCCGAGAAAAGCGAAAATAACCGCCGAAGATTGAACCGGTTCGGTTTGTTTCCTGTTTTTTTTTCCGCAGGAATTGATTTGAAGTTCGATCACGCGGTCGCCAAATCCCCAATCAATATTATCAATCTCCTCGTAAGTTTATGAGTTGTAGCGATCCTCCTAAATGATATTTAGGATACGAGCGATGTCCGTGTCCCTTCGGAGAAGAACGTCCGGTAAATGTCGGAGTGAAGTAACAAGTTCCAGTTGCAGTCGGTGTATAATTTATTCCCCAGTTTAGACTGTCCTTACCCCCATCGGGGAAAACTCCTCGAAGTACATTTGTCTTGCGTTAAAAGCTGTTTAACGTCGACAATTCCTAAGCGGATGCAGAATGCAACCGGGACGTAGACAAATGTGTTGGTTAAACATTTTAGTATGCATCTAGCAAGTTGCGGGAAGTTGCGCTCTAATAAATTCAACGGAATATTTGGGTTTTATTTTTTGTATAAAATCGTGGAAATCAAACGAATATCTAAGAAAAAATAGTTTTTCATCAAATTTTGTTCGTTTTAGAGACGATTTATTTTGAAGCTGTAGGCCAGGCGACATTTTCGAAATCCGATGGAAGGTTCTGATAGAATTTGGAGTGGAAGTGACCAAAAAGCTCTTTGACCTCTATAATCAGCGACGTGGCATCTACAAATGACCTTGGCAGTTGTTATTTGATTATGAATGAACGAAGCTGATGATTGTTGGGGCCGTTGCTTCTGTAATAGCTCAAAGTATTCAGGGTCTCTCCTTTCCATATCACCAGCTTCCCAAATCCTTTCTACATTCTACTAAGGTGTCCGAATCATCTTAGCTGTTGTTTTCCCATTGTTTTGATCCCTGGTTCTACTTACTCTTCTTTCATAGTTTCGTTTGTTATTTAATCTTTTCTAATGACACCCAGGTGTCGCTACCATGTATAAGGATAAGTCAGAATATCTCTTTTCAACGCAGAATGAAGTTTGATAACGACGCTGGTTCCTTCTTTTCTTATTTTCATCGTTTTCTAGTTCTGGATGCTTTTCCTGTCAGATTTCCAGCTATTCCTCTTCTTCTACATCCAATTTTTTTTCACTTCCATCATTTTGTTGTTGCTTTACGTCTTTTTTGATTCCGTACAGCTTGTCTAACTTTTCTTTTTGTATCTGTTGTTTAATTTCATCGTTTTCTAGTTCTAGATGCTTTTCCTGTCGGATTTCCAGCTATTCCTCTTCTTCTACATCAAGTTTTTCTTCATTATCATCATTTTATTATCATAGTCTGTTGCTATACGTCTTTTTTGGTTCCGTACAGCTTGTCTAACTTTTCTCTTTGTATCTGTTATTTATTTTCATTGTTTTCTAGTTCTGGATGCTTCTCCTGTTGGATTTCCAGCTATTCCTCTTCTTCTACATCAAGTTTTTCTTCATTATCATCATTTTATTGTCATAGTCTGTTGCTATACGTCTTTTTTGGTTCCGTACAGCTTGTCTAACTTTTCTCTTTGTATCTGTTATTTATTTTCATTGTTTTCTAGTTCTGGATGCTTCTCCTGTTGGATTTCCAGCTATTCCTCTTCTTCTACATCAAGTTTTTCTTCATTATCATCATTTTATTATCATAGTCTGTTGCTTTACGTCTTTTTTGGTTCCGTACAGCTTGTCTAACTTTTCTCTTTGTATCTGTTATTTATTTTCATTGTTTTCTAGTTCTGGATGCTTCTCCTGTTGGATTTCCAGCTATTCCTCTTCTTCTACATCAAGTTTTTCTTCATTATCATCATTTTATTGTCATAGTCTGTTGCTATACGTCTTTTTTGGTTCCGTACAGCTTGTCTAACTTTTCTTTTTGTATCTGTTGTTTAATTTCATCGTTTTCTAGTTCTAGATGCTTTTCCTGTCGGATTTCCAGCTATTCCTCTTCTTCTACATCAAGTTTTTCTTCATTATCGTCATTTTATTGTCATAGTCTGTTGCTATACGTCTTTTTTGGTTCCGTACAGCTTGTCTAACTTTTCTCTTTGTATCTGTTATTTATTTTCATTGTTTTCTAGTTCTGGATGCTTCTCCTGTTGGATTTCCAGCTATTCCTCTTCTTCTACATCAAGTTTTTCTTCATTATCATCATTTTATTGTCATAGTCTGTTGCTATACGTCTTTTTTGGTTCCGTACAGCTTGTCTAACTTTTCTCTTTGTATCTGTTATTTATTTTCATTGTTTTCTAGTTCTGGATGCTTCTCCTGTTGGATTTCCAGCTATTCCTCTTCTTCTACATCAAGTTTTTCTTCATTATCATCATTTTATTGTCATAGTTTGTTGCTTTACGTCTTTTTTGGTTCCGTACAGCTTGTCCAACTTTTCTCTTTGTATCTGTTGTTTATTTTCATCGTTTTCTAGTTCTGGATGCTTCTCCTGTTGGATTTCCAGCTATTCCTCTTCTTCTACATCAAGTTTTTCTTCATTATCATCATTTTATTGTCATAGTCTGTTGCTTTACGTCTTTTTTGGTTCCGTACAGCTTGTCTAACTTTTCTCTTTGTATCTGTTGTTTATTTTCATCGTTTTCTAGTTCTGGATGCTTTTCCTGTCGGATTTCCAGCTATTCCTCTTCTTCTACATCAAGTTTTTCTTCATTATCATCATTTTATTGTCATAGTCTGTTGCTATACGTCTTTTTTGGTTCCGTACAGCTTGTCTAACTTTTCTTTTTGTATCTGTTGTTTAATTTCATCGTTTTCTAGTTCTAGATGCTTTTCCTGTCGGATTTCCAGCTATTCCTCTTCTTCTACATCAAGTTTTTCTTCATTATCATCATTTTATTATCATAGTCTGTTGCTATACGTCTTTTTTGGTTCCGTACAGCTTGTCTAACTTTTCTCTTTGTATCTGTTATTTATTTTCATTGTTTTCTAGTTCTGGATGCTTCTCCTGTTGGATTTCCAGCTATTCCTCTTCTTCTACATCAAGTTTTTCTTCATTATCATCATTTTATTATCATAGTCTGTTGCTTTACGTCTTTTTTGGTTCCGTACAGCTTGTCTAACTTTTCTCTTTGTATCTGTTATTTATTTTCATTGTTTTCTAGTTCTGGATGCTTCTCCTGTTGGATTTCCAGCTATTCCTCTTCTTCTACATCAAGTTTTTCTTCATTATCATCATTTTATTGTCATAGTCTGTTGCTATACGTCTTTTTTGGTTCCGTACAGCTTGTCTAACTTTTCTTTTTGTATCTGTTGTTTAATTTCATCGTTTTCTAGTTCTAGATGCTTTTCCTGTCGGATTTCCAGCTATTCCTCTTCTTCTACATCAAGTTTTTCTTCATTATCGTCATTTTATTGTCATAGTCTGTTGCTATACGTCTTTTTTGGTTCCGTACAGCTTGTCTAACTTTTCTCTTTGTATCTGTTATTTATTTTCATTGTTTTCTAGTTCTGGATGCTTCTCCTGTTGGATTTCCAGCTATTCCTCTTCTTCTACATCAAGTTTTTCTTCATTATCATCATTTTATTATCATAGTCTGTTGCTTTACGTCTTTTTTGGTTCCGTACAGCTTGTCTAACTTTTCTCTTTGTATCTGTTATTTATTTTCATTGTTTTCTAGTTCTGGATGCTTCTCCTGTTGGATTTCCAGCTATTCCTTTTCTTCTACATAAGTTTTTCTTCATTATCATCATTTTATTGTCATAGTCTGTTGCTTTACGTCTTTTTTGGTTCCGTACAGCTTGTCTAACTTTTCTCTTTGTATCTGTTCTTTATTTTCATCGTTTTCTAGTTCTGGATGCTTCTCCTGTTGGATTTCCAGCTATTCCTCTTCTTCTACATCAAGTTTTTCTTCATTATCATCATTTTATTGTCATAGTTTGTTGCTTTACGTCTTTTTTGGTTCCGTACAGCTTGTCCAACTTTTCTCTTTGTATCTGTTGTTTATTTTCATTGTTTTCTAGTTCTGGATGCTTCTCCTGTTGGATTTCCAGCTATTCCTCTTCTTCTACATCAAGTTTTTCTTCATTATCATCATTTTATTATCATAGTCTGTTGCTTTACGTCTTTTTTGGTTCCGTACAGCTTGTCTAACTTTTCTCTTTGTATCTGTTATTTATTTTCATTGTTTTCTAGTTCTGGATGCTTCTCCTGTTGGATTTCCAGCTATTCCTTTTCTTCTACATAAGTTTTTCTTCATTATCATCATTTTATTGTCATAGTCTGTTGCTTTACGTCTTTTTTGGTTCCGTACAGCTTGTCTAACTTTTCTCTTTGTATCTGTTCTTTATTTTCATCGTTTTCTAGTTCTGGATGCTTCTCCTGTTGGATTTCCAGCTATTCCTCTTCTTCTACATCAAGTTTTTCTTCATTATCATCATTTTATTGTCATAGTTTGTTGCTTTACGTCTTTTTTGGTTCCGTACAGCTTGTCCAACTTTTCTCTTTGTATCTGTTGTTTATTTTCATCGTTTTCTAGTTCTGGATGCTTCTCCTGTTGGATTTCCAGCTATTCCTCTTCTTCTACATCAAGTTTTTCTTCATTATCATCATTTTATTGTCATAGTCTGTTGCTTTACGTCTTTTTTGGTTCCGTACAGCTTGTCTAACTTTTCTCTTTGTATCTGTTGTTTATTTTCATCGTTTTCTAGTTCTGGATGCTTTTCCTGTCGGATTTACAGCTATTCCTCTTCTTCTACATCAAGTTTTTCTTCATTATCATCATTTTATTATCATAGTCTGTTGCTTTACGTCTTTTTTGGTTCCGTACAGCTTGTCTAACTTTTCTCTTTGTATCGGTTGTTTATTTTCATCGTTTTCTAGTTCTGGATGCTTTTCCTGTCGGATTTACAGCTATTCCTCTTCTTCTACATCAAGTTTTTCTTCATTATCATCATTTTATTATCATAGTCTGTTGCTTTACGTCTTTTTTGGTTCCGTACAGCTTGTCTAACTTTTCTCTTTGTATCTGTTGTTTATTTTCATCGTTTTCTAGTTCTGGATGCTTTTCCTGTCGGATTTACAGCTATTCCTCTTCTTCTACATCAAGTTTTTCTTCATTATCATCATTTTATTATCATAGTCTGTTGCTTTACGTCTTTTTTGGTTCCGTACAGCTTGTCTAACTTTTCTCTTTGTATCGGTTGTTTATTTTCATCGTTTTCTAGTTCTGGATGCTTTTCCTGTCGGATTTACAGCTATTCCTCTTCTTCTACATCAAGTTTTTCTTCATTATCATCATTTTATTATCATAGTCTGTTGCTTTACGTCTTTTTTGGTTCCGTACAGCTTGTCTAACTTTTCTCTTTGTATCTGTTGTTTATTTTCATCGTTTTCTAGTTCTGGATGCTTTTCCTGTCGGATTTACAGCTATTCCTCTTCTTCTACATCAAGTTTTTTTTCATTATCATCATTTTATTATCATAGTCTGTTGCTTTACGTCTTTTTTGGTTCCGTACAGCTTGTCTAACTTTTCTCTTTGTATCTGTTATTTATTTTCATTGTTTTCTAGTTCTGGATGCTTCTCCTGTTGGATTTCCAGCTATTCCTCTTCTTCTACATCAAGTTTTTCTTCATTATCATCATTTTATTGTCATAGTCTGTTGCTATACGTCTTTTTTGGTTCCGTACAGCTTGTCTAACTTTTCTTTTTGTATCTGTTGTTTAATTTCATCGTTTTCTAGTTCTAGATGCTTTTCCTGTCGGATTTCCAGCTATTCCTCTTCTTCTACATCAAGTTTTTCTTCATTATCATCATTTTATTATCATAGTCTGTTGCTTTACGTCTTTTTTGGTTCCGTACAGCTTGTCTAACTTTTCTCTTTGTATCTGTTATTTATTTTCATTGTTTTCTAGTTCTGGATGCTTCTCCTGTTGGATTTCCAGCTATTCCTCTTCTTCTACATCAAGTTTTTCTTCATTATCATCATTTTATTATCATAGTCTGTTGCTTTACGTCTTTTTTGGTTCCGTACAGCTTGTCTAACTTTTCTCTTTGTATCTGTTATTTATTTTCATTGTTTTCTAGTTCTGGATGCTTCTCCTGTTGGATTTCCAGCTATTCCTCTTCTTCTACATCAAGTTTTTCTTCATTATCATCATTTTATTGTCATAGTCTGTTGCTATACGTCTTTTTTGGTTCCGTACAGCTTGTCTAACTTTTCTTTTTGTATCTGTTGTTTAATTTCATCGTTTTCTAGTTCTAGATGCTTTTCCTGTCGGATTTCCAGCTATTCCTCTTCTTCTACATCAAGTTTTTCTTCATTATCGTCATTTTATTGTCATAGTCTGTTGCTATACGTCTTTTTTGGTTCCGTACAGCTTGTCTAACTTTTCTCTTTGTATCTGTTATTTATTTTCATTGTTTTCTAGTTCTGGATGCTTCTCCTGTTGGATTTCCAGCTATTCCTCTTCTTCTACATCAAGTTTTTCTTCATTATCATCATTTTATTGTCATAGTCTGTTGCTATACGTCTTTTTTGGTTCCGTACAGCTTGTCTAACTTTTCTCTTTGTATCTGTTATTTATTTTCATTGTTTTCTAGTTCTGGATGCTTCTCCTGTTGGATTTCCAGCTATTCCTCTTCTTCTACATCAAGTTTTTCTTCATTATCGTCATTTTATTGTCATAGTCTGTTGCTATACGTCTTTTTTGGTTCCGTACAGCTTGTCTAACTTTTCTCTTTGTATCGGTTGTTTATTTTCATCGTTTTCTAGTTCTGGATGCTTCTCCTGTTGGATTTCCAGCTATTCCTCTTCTTCTACATCAAGTTTTTCTTCATTATCGTCATTTTATTGTCATAGTCTGTTGCTATACGTCTTTTTTGGTTCCGTACAGCTTGTCTAACTTTTCTCTTTGTATCTGTTATTTATTTTCATTGTTTTCTAGTTCTGGATGCTTCTCCTGTTGGATTTCCAGCTATTCCTCTTCTTCTACATCAAGTTTTTCTTCATTATCATCATTTTATTGTCATAGTCTGTTGCTTTACGTCTTTTTTGGTTCCGTACAGCTTGTCTAACTTTTCTTTTTGTATCTGTTGTTTAATTTCATCGTTTTCTAGTTCTAGATGCTTTTCCTGTCGGATTTCCAGCTATTCCTCTTCTTCTACATCAAGTTTTTCTTCATTATCGTCATTTTATTGTCATAGTCTGTTGCTATACGTCTTTTTTGGTTCCGTACAGCTTGTCTAACTTTTCTCTTTGTATCTGTTATTTATTTTCATTGTTTTCTAGTTCTGGATGCTTCTCCTGTTGGATTTCCAGCTATTCCTCTTCTTCTACATCAAGTTTTTCTTCATTATCGTCATTTTATTGTCATAGTCTGTTGCTATACGTCTTTTTTGGTTCCGTACAGCTTGTCTAACTTTTCTCTTTGTATCTGTTATTTATTTTCATTGTTTTCTAGTTCTGGATGCTTCTCCTGTTGGATTTCCAGCTATTCCTCTTCTTCTACATCAAGTTTTTCTTCATTATCGTCATTTTATTGTCATAGTCTGTTGCTATACGTCTTTTTTGGTTCCGTACAGCTTGTCTAACTTTTCTCTTTGTATCTGTTATTTATTTTCATTGTTTTCTAGTTCTGGATGCTTCTCCTGTTGGATTTCCAGCTATTCCTCTTCTTCTACATCAAGTTTTTCTTCATTATCATCATTTTATTGTCATAGTCTGTTGCTATACGTCTTTTTTGGTTCCGTACAGCTTGTCTAACTTTTCTTTTTGTATCTGTTGTTTAATTTCATCGTTTTCTAGTTCTAGATGCTTTTCCTGTCGGATTTCCAGCTATTCCTCTTCTTCTACATCAAGTTTTTCTTCATTATCGTCATTTTATTGTCATAGTCTGTTGCTATACGTCTTTTTTGGTTCCGTACAGCTTGTCTAACTTTTCTCTTTGTATCTGTTATTTATTTTCATTGTTTTCTAGTTCTGGATGCTTCTCCTGTTGGATTTCCAGCTATTCCTCTTCTTCTACATCAAGTTTTTCTTCATTATCATCATTTTATTGTCATAGTCTGTTGCTATACGTCTTTTTTGGTTCCGTACAGCTTGTCTAACTTTTCTCTTTGTATCTGTTATTTATTTTCATTGTTTTCTAGTTCTGGATGCTTCTCCTGTTGGATTTCCAGCTATTCCTCTTCTTCTACATCAAGTTTTTCTTCATTATCGTCATTTTATTGTCATAGTCTGTTGCTATACGTCTTTTTTGGTTCCGTACAGCTTGTCTAACTTTTCTCTTTGTATCTGTTGTTTATTTTCATCGTTTTCTAGTTCTGGATGCTTCTCCTGTTGGATTTCCAGCTATTCCTCTTCTTCTACATCAAGTTTTTCTTCATTATCGTCATTTTATTGTCATAGTCTGTTGCTATACGTCTTTTTTGGTTCCGTACAGCTTGTCTAACTTTTCTCTTTGTATCGGTTGTTTATTTTCATCGTTTTCTAGTTCTGGATGCTTTTCCTGTCGGATTTCCAGCTATTCCTCTTCTTCTACATCAAGTTTTTCTTCATTATCATCATTTTATTGTCATAGTCTGTTGCTATACGTCTTTTTTGGTTCCGTACAGCTTGTCTAACTTTTCTCTTTGTATCTGTTGTTTATTTTCATCGTTTTCTAGTTCTGGATGCTTCTCCTGTTGGATTTCCAGCTATTCCTCTTCTTCTACATCAAGTTTTTCTTCATTATCATCATTTTATTGTCATAGTTTGTTGCTTTACGTCTTTTTTGGTTCCGTACAGCTTGTCTAACTTTTCTCTTTGTATCTGTTGTTTATTTTCATCGTTTTCTAGTTCTGGATGCTTCTCCTGTTGGATTTCCAGCTATTCCTCTTCTTCTACATCAAGTTTTTCTTCATTATCATCATTTTATTGTCATAGTCTGTTGCTATACGTCTTTTTTGGTTCCGTACAGCTTGTCTAACTTTTCTCTTTGTATCTGTTGTTTATTTTCATCGTTTTCTAGTTCTGGATGCTTCTCCTGTTGGATTTCCAGCTATTCCTCTTCTTCTACATCAAGTTTTTCTTCATTATCATCATTTTATTGTCATAGTCTGTTGCTATACGTCTTTTTTGGTTCCGTACAGCTTGTCTAACTTTTCTCTTTGTATCTGTTATTTATTTTCATTGTTTTCTAGTTCTGGATGCTTCTCCTGTCGGATTTCCAGCTATTCCTCTTCTTCTACATCAAGTTTTTCTTCATTATCATCATTTTATTGTCATAGTCTGTTGCTTTACGTCTTTTTTGGTTCCGTACAGCTTGTCTAACTTTTCTCTTTGTATCTGTTGTTTATTTTCATCGTTTTCTAGTTCTGGATGCTTTTCCTGTCGGATTTCCAGCTATTCCTCTTCTTCTACATCAAGTTTTTCTTCATTATCGTCATTTTATTGTCATAGTCTGTTGCTATACGTCTTTTTTGGTTCCGTACAGCTTGTCTAACTTTTCTCTTTGTATCGGTTGTTTATTTTCATCGTTTTCTAGTTCTGGATGCTTTTCCTGTCGGATTTCCAGCTATTCCTCTTCTTCTACATCAAGTTTTTCTTCATTATCATCATTTTATTGTCATAGTCTGTTGCTATACGTCTTTTTTGGTTCCGTACAGCTTGTCTAACTTTTCTCTTTGTATCTGTTGTTTATTTTCATCGTTTTCTAGTTCTGGATGCTTCTCCTGTTGGATTTCCAGCTATTCCTCTTCTTCTACATCAAGTTTTTCTTCATTATTATCATTTTATTGTCATAGTTTGTTGCTTTACGTCTTTTTTGGTTCCGTACAGCTTGTCTAACTTTTCTCTTTGTATCTGTTGTTTATTTTCATCGTTTTCTAGTTCTGGATGCTTCTCCTGTTGGATTTCCAGCTATTCCTCTTCTTCTACATCAAGTTTTTCTTCATTATCATCATTTTATTGTCATAGTCTGTTGCTATACGTCTTTTTTGGTTCCGTACAGCTTGTCTAACTTTTCTCTTTGTATCTGTTGTTTATTTTCATCGTTTTCTAGTTCTGGATGCTTCTCCTGTTGGATTTCCAGCTATTCCTCTTCTTCTACATCAAGTTTTTCTTCATTATCATCATTTTATTGTCATAGTCTGTTGCTATACGTCTTTTTTGGTTCCGTACAGCTTGTCTAACTTTTCTCTTTGTATCTGTTATTTATTTTCATTGTTTTCTAGTTCTGGATGCTTCTCCTGTCGGATTTCCAGCTATTCCTCTTCTTCTACATCAAGTTTTTCTTCATTATCATCATTTTATTGTCATAGTCTGTTGCTTTACGTCTTTTTTGGTTCCGTACAGCTTGTCTAACTTTTCTCTTTGTATCTGTTGTTTATTTTCATCGTTTTCTAGTTCTGGATGCTTTTCCTGTCGGATTTCCAGCTATTCCTCTTCTTCTACATCAAGTTTTTCTTCATTATCGTCATTTTATTGTCATAGTCTGTTGCTATACGTCTTTTTTGGTTCCGTACAGCTTGTCTAACTTTTCTCTTTGTATCTGTTATTTATTTTCATTGTTTTCTAGTTCTGGATGCTTCTCCTGTTGGATTTCCAGCTATTCCTCTTCTTCTACATCAAGTTTTTCTTCATTATCATCATTTTATTATCATAGTCTGTTGCTTTACGTCTTTTTTGGTTCCGTACAGCTTGTCTAACTTTTCTCTTTGTATCTGTTATTTATTTTCATTGTTTTCTAGTTCTGGATGCTTCTCCTGTTGGATTTCCAGCTATTCCTCTTCTTCTACATCAAGTTTTTCTTCATTATCATCATTTTATTATCATAGTCTGTTGCTTTACGTCTTTTTTGGTTCCGTACAGCTTGTCTAACTTTTCTCTTTGTATCTGTTATTTATTTTCATTGTTTTCTAGTTCTGGATGCTTCTCCTGTTGGATTTCCAGCTATTCCTCTTCTTCTACATCAAGTTTTTCTTCATTATCATCATTTTATTATCATAGTCTGTTGCTTTACGTCTTTTTTGGTTCCGTACAGCTTGTCTAACTTTTCTCTTTGTATCTGTTATTTATTTTCATTGTTTTCTAGTTCTGGATGCTTCTCCTGTTGGATTTCCAGCTATTCCTCTTCTTCTACATCAAGTTTTTCTTCATTATCATCATTTTATTGTCATAGTCTGTTGCTTTACGTCTTTTTTGGTTCCGTACAGCTTGTCTAACTTTTCTCTTTGTATCTGTTGTTTATTTTCATCGTTTTCTAGTTCTGGATGCTTTTCCTGTCGGATTTCCAGCTATTCCTCTTCTTCTACATCAAGTTTTTCTTCATTATCGTCATTTTATTGTCATAGTCTGTTGCTATACGTCTTTTTTGGTTCCGTACAGCTTGTCTAACTTTTCTCTTTGTATCTGTTATTTATTTTCATTGTTTTCTAGTTCTGGATGCTTCTCCTGTTGGATTTCCAGCTATTCCTCTTCTTCTACATCAAGTTTTTCTTCATTATCATCATTTTATTATCATAGTCTGTTGCTTTACGTCTTTTTTGGTTCCGTACAGCTTGTCTAACTTTTCTCTTTGTATCTGTTATTTATTTTCATTGTTTTCTAGTTCTGGATGCTTCTCCTGTTGGATTTCCAGCTATTCCTCTTCTTCTACATCAAGTTTTTCTTCATTATCATCATTTTATTATCATAGTCTGTTGCTTTACGTCTTTTTTGGTTCCGTACAGCTTGTCTAACTTTTCTCTTTGTATCTGTTATTTATTTTCAAAAAACTGCGCCAAGATATAACCCCAGTTTTTAATTACTATCATATTTCGTATGTCTTTGTATATATATGATCATAAATTTGGTTACAATTCGCTCCCCCGTATATTTGATACCGAAAACAAACTGCTTATATGTACGCAATGCACATAGAGTAGTCGCATCAGGGGAGTCGAGATAAGGGACTAATTACCGCTGGACCACGGCCGTCTTTAATCAATAGCACGAGCCAAGTCGTGTGTACGGCTCCCCGTCCCCCTTTCATCCCCACTAACTTTCCCGAAACACCCCCCGTCTCTGGCCCCTCGCGTCCGACCCAACGACACTAACTTCATTTGCATGCCTAGAGATTTCGCCCACCAGAGTAGAATATTGGATAACCTAATGTATGACTCAAGGGCGTTTAGGAGGAAGCGGGAACGGCTAAGGGTCGTTTTCGTTTGAGATGATCTCGTTAATGAGAGGGGGAGAGGTCAATTGCGCTCTCATTGAAACTTTCAATTTATACTAATAGAAAATATCTTCAAGAATCACCTTCAAATCGAAGTTACGTAATTTCGAATTATTTAAGATGTTTACGAGGGTAGTTCCATAAGTTTTGTGATGGACGATTAAAAACAAATATTTATTATTGGTTATGACTCTGATGTTTCTCAAAATATTCTCCACCAACACTTTAGAACGCGTTCGAACCAATTTTCATTCCGATTGAAGTACCCTTCAAAACATTTGGTTTCATGCACCAATAGTTTCTCCAGGTGTAGAAAAACGTTGACCTCGTAATTGATTTCTGACCTATACGGCGAATGAACCATCAATTCGATGTTTTGACTATTCAAAAATGTGTTTGTATCAGCTCGCATCGTCGTGGTGGAGGATGATTCATCTTCAGCGATTGGTTAATTTGATTTTTCCGAAGACTTTTGTCAAAAAATGCTGGTGTACAATTCAGAATTGATTGTTCTACGTTGCTCTAATGGAACGGTCCAGTTATTGCGAAGAAACTGTTCGAATTGATGTGTCAGAGCTCGCATTGTCGTAGTGGAGGATGATTCATCTTCAGCGATTGGTTTCTTTGATTTTTCCAAAGACTTTTGTCAAAAAATGCTGGTGTACAATTCAGAATTGATTGTTCTACGTTGCTCTAATGGAACGGTCCAGTTATTGCGAAGAAACTGTTCGAATTGATGTGTCAGAGCTCGCATTGTCGTAGTGGAGGATGATTCATCTTCAGCGATTGGTTTCTTTGATTTTTCCGAAGACTTTTGTCAAAAAATGCTGGTGTACAATTCAGAATTGATTGTTCTACGTTGCTCTAATAGAACGGTCCAGTTACTGCGAAGAAACTGTTCGAATTGATGTGTCAGAGCTCGCATTGTCGTAGTGGAGGATGATTCATCTTCAGCGATTGGTTTCTTTGATTTTTCCGAAGACTTTTGTCAAAAAATGCTGGTGTACAATTCAGAATTGATTGTTCTACGTTGCTCTAATGGAACGGTCCAGTTATTGCGAAGAAACTGTTCGAATTGATGTGTCAGAGCTCGCATTGTCGTAGTGGAGGATGATTCATCTTCAGCGATTGGTTTCTTTGATTTTTCCGAAGACTTTGGTCAAAAAAATGCTGGTGTACAATTCAGAATTGATTGTTCTACGTTGCTCTAATGGAACGGTCCAGTTATTGCGAAGAAACTGTTCGAATTGATGTGTCAGAGCTCGCATTGTCGTAGTGGAGGATGATTCATCTTCAGCGATTGGTTTCTTTGATTTTTCCGAAGACTTTTGTCAAAAAATGCTGGTGTACAATTCAGAATTGATTGTTCTACGTTGCTCTAATAGAACGGTCCAGTTACTGCGAAGAAACTGTTCGAATTGATGTGTCAGAGCTCGCATTGTCGTAATGGAGGATGATTCATCTTCAGCGATTGGTTAATTTGATTTTTCCGAAGACTTTTGTCAAAAAAATGATGATGTACAATTCAGAATTGATTGTTCTACGTTGCTCTAATAGAACGGTCCAGTTACTGCGAAGAAACTGTTCGAATTGATGTGTCAGAGCTCGCATTGTCGTAGTGGAGGATGATTCATCTTCAGCGATTGGTTTCTTTGATTTTTCCGAAGACTTTTGTCAAAAAATGCTGGTGTACAATTCAGAATTGATTGTTCTACGTTGCTCTAATGGAACGGTCCAGTTATTGCGAAGAAACTGTTCGAATTGATGTGTCAGAGCTCGCATTGTCGTAGTGGAGGATGATTCATCTTCAGCGATTGGTTTCTTTGATTTTTCCGAAGACTTTGGTCAAAAAAATGCTGGTGTACAATTCAGAATTGATTGTTCTACGTTGCTCTAATAGAACGGTCCAGTTACTGCGAAGAAACTGTTCGAATTGATGTGTCAGAGCTCGCATTGTCGTAGTGGAGGATGATTCATCTTCAGCGATTGGTTTCTTTGATTTTTCCAAAGACTTTTGTCAAAAAATGCTGGTGTACAATTCAGAATTGATTGTTCTACGTTGCTCTAATAGAACGGTCCAGTTACTGCGAAGAAACTGTTCGAATTGATGTGTCAGAGCTCGCATTGTCGTAGTGGAGGATGATTCATCTTCAGCGATTGGTTTCTTTGATTTTTCCGAAGACTTTTGTCAAAAAATGCTGGTGTACAATTCAGAATTGATTGTTCTACGTTGCTCTAATGGAACGGTCCAGTTATTGCGAAGAAACTGTTCGAATTGATGTGTCAGAGCTCGCATTGTCGTAGTGGAGGATGATTCATCTTCAGCGATTGGTTTCTTTGATTTTTCCGAAGACTTTGGTCAAAAAAATGCTGGTGTACAATTCAGAATTGATTGTTCTACGTTGCTCTAATGGAACGGTCCAGTTATTGCGAAGAAACTGTTCGAATTGATGTGTCAGAGCTCGCATTGTCGTAGTGGAGGATGATTCATCTTCAGCGATTGGTTTCTTTGATTTTTCCGAAGACTTTTGTCAAAAAATGCTGGTGTACAATTCAGAATTGATTGTTCTACGTTGCTCTAATAGAACGGTCCAGTTACTGCGAAGAAACTGTTCGAATTGATGTGTCAGAGCTCGCATTGTCGTAATGGAGGATGATTCATCTTCAGCGATTGGTTTCTTTGATTTTTCCAAAGACTTTTGTCAAAAAATGCTGGTGTACAATTCAGAATTGATTGTTCTACGTTGCTCTAATAGAACGGTCCAGTTATTGCGAAGAAACTGTTCGAATTGATGTGTCAGAGCTCGCATTGTCGTAATGGAGGATGATTCATCTTCAGCGATTGGTTAATTTGATTTTTCCGAAGACTTTTGTCAAAAAATGCTGGTGTACAATTCAGAATTGATTGTTCTACGTTGCTCTAATGGAACGGTCCAGTTATTGCGAAGAAACTGTTCGAATTGATGCGCCAGACCTCGCATTGTCCTAGTGGAGGATGATTCATGATGATTTCCCGGATTTCGCTAAACAAAACCTGGTAAATAATCCTGAATTTCCTGTTGCGTGTTGACCCAAAGGAATGGTAGCTAGTTATTCCAAAAAACAAGCGACAATTGGCTTCTGAGTGCTTGGCGCCCGAACAACTTTTGTTGTATTTGGATATTTTGAAAGACATCGCATCTAGAAGATCAGAAACGATGGAACGGTTAATAATAGAAGGAAAAGTGAAAGGTTAACGGCCAAGAGGCAGATCTCCAACTAGATGGATAAACCAAACAGAACTGAAAAGGCTGTAGAGGATCTGTAAGCATGGAAACAACTGTTGATTCAAATATAAATGGGTGTCACCACATACTTTGGAGGTTAAAGGAAAGATGGATCCATGATTCGTCTTCTGTTATAACGTTTCTATGCACCAATCGAGACGATATAAATAGGATGTCCCAAAAATGTTACTAATTACCATCTATAAAGTGATAGATGTTTAGTTTAAGCTTGTTTTCCATTCCACTAGAATGTTCCGCCGATGTTGAAATGATAATAAAAATCGCAAACGTCGACATGGCAATTCTTTCGAAAGGGGATAAGTCCAATGAGCGTATAAGTCGGGAGTCCGGTCTATAATAAGTGCTAGGACGATGCAAATCTGGATTTGGATTATATTCTATCCGCCCTTTTCGTTATTTTATTACCACCAGGGAAAGTCGAAATTCGAGCGATGTTTATCAAGAAGAACCAGAAGATTCACCAGAAACTCTTCCAATTATACAGGATGTTCAAAAAAATTGCTCCGTCTCTAGGATAACAAAAAAACGTGGTCAGTACATCACTGGGAATAATTATATCTGCTGCTGCTTTGTTTTTGGAGACTGATGGACAGGAAAGAGCATCCTGGTGATGGTGGGCCAGGTCTTAGCTAGATAGAAATCAAAAAAAGACATGGGGTAGATGGAGCTGGTCAAGAACAAGCACTGGTTCTTTTGAAGGAGTTGCAGACCAAAAAAAAAAGATAAATAAATCTAGTCGCGAAGTTAAAAGGAAAGAAGTTACCAAAACCAATTCCATCTTACTTCAAATAGCACAGATTCGGCGAGACTAAAGTGGGAAATGTTGGTTGCAGCTATTAAGACGGTTTCCACACCTGATGATTTCGATTTCGAAGGCTATGTTTTGTTTTTTGAGTCTCATGAACAGGAAAGAGCATCCTGGTGATGTTGGGCCAGGTCTTAGCTAGATAGAAATCAAAAAAAGACATGGGGTAGATGGAGCTGGTCAAGAACAAGCACTGGTTCTTTTGAAGGAGTTGCAGACCAAAAAAAAAAAGATAAATAAATCTAGTCGCGAAGTTAAAAGGAAAGAAGTTACCAAAACCAATTCCATCTTACTTCAAATAGCACAGATTCGGCGAGACTAAAGTGGGAAATGTTGGTTGGAGCTATTAAGACGGTTTCCACACCTGATGATTTCGATTTCGAAGGCTATGTTTTGTTTTTTGAGTCTGATGAACAGGAAAGAGCATCCTGGTGATGTTGGGCCAGGTCTTAGCTAGATAGAAATCAAAAAAAGACATGGGGTAGATGGAGCTGGTCAAGAACAAGCACTGGTTCTTTTGAAGGAGTTGCAGACCAAAAAAAAAAAGATAAATAAATCTAGTCGCGAAGTTAAAAGGAAAGAAGTTACCAAAACCAATTCCATCTTACTTCAAATAGCATAGATTCGACGAGATTAAAGTGGGAAATGTTGGTTGCAGCTATTAAGACGGTTTCCACATCTGATGATTTCGATTTCGAAGGCTATGTTTTGTTTTTTGAGTCTGATGAACAGGAAAGAGCATCCTGGTGATGTTGGGCCAGGTCTTAGCTAGATAGAAATCAAAAAAAGACATGGGGTAGATGGAGCTGGTCAAGAACAAGCACTGGTTCTTTTGAAGGAGTTGCAGACCAAAAAAAAAAAGATAAATAAATCTAGTCGCGAAGTTAAAAGGAAAGAAGTTACCAAAACCAATTCCATCTTACTTCAAATAGCACAGATTCGGCGAGACTAAAGTGGGAAATGTTGGTTGGAGCTATTAAGACGGTTTCCACACCTGATGATTTCGATTTCGAAGGCTATGTTTTGTTTTTTGAGTCTGATGAACAGGAAAGAGCATCCTGGTGATGTTGGGCCAGGTCTTAGCTAGATAGAAATCAAAAAAAGACATGGGGTAGATGGAGCTGGTCAAGAACAAGCACTGGTTCTTTTGAAGGAGTTGCAGACCAAAAAAAAAAGATAAATAAATCTAGTCGCGAAGTTAAAAGGAAAGAAGTTACCAAAACCAATTCCATCTTACTTCAAATAGCACAGATTCGGCGAGACTAAAGTGGGAAATGTTGGTTGGAGCTATTAAGACGGTTTCCACACCTGATGATTTCGATTTCGAAGGCTATGTTTTGTTTTTTGAGTCTGATGAACAGGAAAGAGCATCCTGGTGATGTTGGGCCAGGTCTTAGCTAGATAGAAATCAAAAAAAGACATGGGGTAGATGGAGCTGGTCAAGAACAAGCACTGGTTCTTTTGAAGGAGTTGCAGACCAAAAAAAAAAAGATAAATAAATCTAGTCGCGAAGTTAAAAGGAAAGAAGTTACCAAAACCAATTCCATCTTACTTCAAATAGCACAGATTCGGCGAGACTAAAGTGGGAAATGTTGGTTGGAGCTATTAAGACGGTTTCCACACCTGATGATTTCGATTTCGAAGGCTATGTTTTGTTTTTTGAGTCTGATGAACAGGAAAGAGCATCCTGGTGATGTTGGGCCAGGTCTTAGCTAGATAGAAATCAAAAAAAGACATGGGGTAGATGGAGCTGGTCAAGAACAAGCACTGGTTCTTTTGAAGGAGTTGCAGACCAAAAAAAAAAAGATAAATAAATCTAGTCGCGAAGTTAAAAGGAAAGAAGTTACCAAAACCAATTCCATCTTACTTCAAATAGCATAGATTCGGCGAGATTAAAGTGGGAAATGTTGGTTGCAGCTATTAAGACGGTTTCCACATCTGATGATTTCGATTTCGAAGGCTATGTTTTGTTTTTTGAGTCTCATGAACAGGAAAGAGCATCCTGGTGATGTTGGGCCAGGTCTTAGCTAGATAGAAATCAAGAAAAGACATGGGGTAGATGGAGCTGGTCAAGAACAAGCACTGGTTCTTTTGAAGGAGTTGCAGACCAAAAAAAAAGATAAATAAATCTAGTCGCGAAGTTAAAAGGAAAGAAGTTACCAAAACCAATTCCATCTTACTTCAAATAGCATAGATTCGGCGAGATTAAAGTGGGAAATGTTGGTTGCAGCTATTAAGACGGTTTCCACATCTGATGATTTCGATTTCGAAGGCTATGTTTTGTTTTTTGAGTCTGATGAACAGGAAAGAGCATCCTGGTGATGGTGGGCCAGATCTTAGCTAGATAGAATTCAATAAAAGACATCCGACGATGGATCTGGCCAAGAACAAGCACTGGTTCTTTTGAAGGCTTTGCAGCTACGGAAAAACTGGTTGAAGAACTACCAGAAGCAATATTCACAGAAGTATACACCTTCTGATGATGTTTTCCGCGGCGTATTTCCAAAAATTCCAAATAGTTTCTTCATGGTGTGTTCGGAAGCTGCTGTACCTTCGGTAACTATCTTTTAGTGATACTGATGAATCGACAGGTTGTGGAAGGCTGAAGATTTTACGGATTTTAGAAGAAAGTCTAATATACGAACTCGAGGTAGAAGATTCGATTAAATCTAACCTCAAACTACACTTGTATCCCTTCAATATTCATCTTTAAACCTTCTTCTGGGGATTAGTTGAGTACCCAATCGGGGATACCGAAAATCCAACACTCAGATCCAATACAGAATCGGCGCCATATCAGCTGGTGGATTAACGGTAATTACAGCCGAAGAAATTGACGAAATTCATGAAAAAAACGATAAATTAAACTCAATTGGCAACGGCGCAAAGTACGCGTTTAACTTTCTATTAATTTTTTACAAAACGCTTAGAATAAATTGTAAGTCGAAATTGGAAATGAGATATGCATAACCTCAAATTTAAATAACGGCTTATAAAAAAAAAAGGATTCGTTCGTCCTTGAAGATAGATCGTATCTTAAAACTAGAAGACAATTAATTTAATTACAGACGGTTTTATATTATGTAATACGTCAAATATATATGTATATAAATAAGTAAAGTCGATAATATCACTTCCTTTATTATCGATCGATTATTTGACATAAATCACCTAACCTAAGATAATGTTTTTACGTCGTTTTTAACCTAATTAGATTTGCCGCTTCTTAAAAACCGACATTCCGATCATCATCAACGACTATGATCCCATCTTTATCTAACGCGTATCTTTTCGCTCTCTTCACGCAGTCTGAACACAATGAAAAATTCGACGCGTAGGTCAGGGATAAGAATTTGTACACACACACACACACACTTAATTTAGATGGATATAGAAGAAAGCGGCGGAATTGATTTTTTATCGTTGCGTGCTTATAAATTCAATACGACCGATATACGCTACGAATCGAAAGTTTTCGTCCAACAATTCAATTCAATTCGGCGAATATCCAAATAACGCACGCGTAATTGTGTCAGTTATTTGTTTCGAATTCGTTAAACCACCGGTTGAAACCGCATCTTACAAACCAGCTAATTTATTCGATATTTTAAATGATTTCTTCGGTGTTTATGATCGTAGTTTAGTCCCAGTTAAATCTGCGAGACGCACGAACGTGTACGAATCCAAAGAAAGTTGTTTAGTGACCGCGGATGAAACGCGGGTCCATCTTTTCACGCCAGAAACAAAAAAAAAACATCGAAAATAATGGAAAAGAAGGTATTTAGAATTTCACCGTTTCGATTGAGGTCGAAACTTTGGTTTAAGCATGATGGAATTTGAAAGATTGGCCTCTATGTTCACCGGACCTCGATAAATGTGATTATTTCTTTTGGAAATGAGGGAGGTGTCGAAAAAGACCACGACGCCCGCGAAAACTAACCTAAAACTATAATTCGACGACTGTTTTTCGAGTGTAAATTTCGTAGCGTAAATTTTTTTCGGTGTATACAAAATTTTCGAACCGATTCCTTCCCTTAAAATCCATCCGCGTCGCTGGCAGCGAGCTTAGCAAGAGAGTAAGGAACGTCGTCGTCGTCGGCGGCGAAGTAAAGTTAAAGGGGGGAATAGAGCGGGGGAAGAGGGCAAGGAAATGTAAAGTAGGCTGGTGGTGGACCTGGGTCCAGCGAGGCTGCCCTGAGGTATTGATCTAGAGGCCTAGGAAGGGTGTGAGTGTGAGTGTATGTGTGTGTGTGTGTGTGCTGACACGCATTCTCGTTCTTCTCTTCCCCGCTCCAGCTGCCCGCAGGTCTTACCGGACCCCTCGCCGTTCCTCCCCGCCCCCTGTATGTAACACTATCTCATTGTCTCATAGTGGCGGAGGTGCTCGTGCCATTTACCGTACACATTAAAAGCGAACGTGTTCGGGAGGAGGAGGATCGAATGGGGGCGGCGAGGACGTTTATATTTACATTTTTACAAGATTCGGAAATGGTATAACGAAAGATAATACATACGATGTTAGTCATAAGTATTTATTTTATTTTAATAATTGAAATTTTTGATTGTTATTAACTTCAAGTTCTTGTATCAAACAAAAAAACAAAGAATAAGAAGAAGAATGTGTATGAAATGCTCGGAAATGAGGATTTTTTCTATTATTTTTAATACATACCAGGGTTAGTTGGAAAGTATTGGACCTAACAAAGAAATACAACGGTTTTTCCTATATTAATTTTTGTTTTAACATTTCGAGTCCATCGATGCTGTTTTTACAAATGAAATTAGGGCTAGGAAGCAAAAACAAGTTCCTAGGGTCAAAATATCTATTCGGAATTCCAGCCTAATTTTAATCTATTGCATATTTTCAACTGAGACTTGTGAGCTGTTTCAAAAGCTGAAGAAATCTTTAAAATCAGCCCCTAACAAACAATCTCTAAAGACAAATTACGATTTATATTCGAAAAATATGATTTCTAAATACAAAAGACAGTTTTTTTTCGTGAAAGACAGACTCTAACGGTAAATAACAGATTGTTTTTGTAAAACAATGTCTCTATAGACAAAAGACGTGGAAATTAGCCCCTAACAAACACTCTAAACACAAATTACAATATATATCAAAAAAAGATAGTTTATAAATACAAATGACAGTTTTTTTGGTAAAAGACAGCCTCTAAAGGCAAATCACGGTTTGTTTTTGTAAAAAAATGTCTCTATACATTTAATACGATTTGTTTTCGTGGAAATTGGCCCCTAACAAACACTCTAAACACAAATTACAATATATATCAAAAAAAGATAGTTTATAAATACAAATGACAGTTTTTTTGGTAAAAGACAGCCTCTAAAGGCAAATCACGGTTTGTTTTTGTAAAAAAATGTCTCTATACATTTAATACGATTTGTTTTCGTGGAAATTAGCCCCTAACAAACACTCTAAACATAAATTACAATGTATTTTCAAAAAATATAGTTTATAAATACAAATGACAGTTTTTTTTCGTAAAAGACAGCCTCTAAAGGAAAATCACGGTTTGTTTTTGTAAAAAAATGTCTCTGTACATTTAATACGATTTGTTTTCGTGGAAATTAGCCCCTAACAAACACTCTAAACACAAATTACAATATATATCAAAAAAAGATAGTTTATAAATACAAATGACAGTTTTTTTAGTAAAAGACAGCCTCTAAAGGAAGATCACGGTTTGTTTTTGTAAAAAATGTCTCTATACATTTAATACGATTTGTTTTCGTGGAAATTAGCCCCTAACAAACACTCTAAACATAAATTACAATGTATTTTCAAAAAATATAGTTTATAAATACAAATGACAGTTTTTTTTCGTAAAAGACAGCCTCTAAAGGAAAATCACGGTTTGTTTTTGTAAAAAAATGTCTCTGTACATTTAATACGATTTGTTTTCGTGGAAATTAGCCCCTAACAAACACTCTAAACACAAATTACAATATATATCAAAAAAAGATAGTTTATAAATACAAATGACAGTTTTTTTAGTAAAAGACAGCCTCTAAAGGAAGATCACGGTTTGTTTTTGTAAAAAATGTCTCTATACATTTAATACGATTTGTTTTCGTGGAAATTAGCCCCTAACAAACACTCTAAACACAAATTACAATATATATCAAAAAAAGATAGTTTATAAATACAAATGACAGTTTTTTTAGTAAAAGACAGCCTCTAAAGGCAAATCACGGTTTGTTTTTGTAAAAAAATGTCTCTGTACATTTAATACGATTTGTTTTCGTGGAAATTAGCCCCTAACAAACACTCTAAACACAAATTACAATATATATCAAAAAAAGATAGTTTATAAATACAAATGACAGTTTTTTTAGTAAAAGACAGCCTCTAAAGGAAGATCACGGTTTGTTTTTGTAAAAAATGTCTCTATACATTTAATACGATTTGTTTTCGTGGAAATTAGCCCCTAACAAACACTCTAAACATAAATTACAATGTATTTTCAAAAAATATAGTTTATAAATACAAATGACAGTTTTTTTTCGTAAAAGACAGCCTCTAAAGGAAAATCACGGTTTGTTTTTGTAAAAAAATGTCTCTGTACATTTAATACGATTTGTTTTCGTGGAAATTAGCCCCTAACAAACACTCTAAACACAAATTACAATATATATCAAAAAAAGATAGTTTATAAATACAAATGACAGTTTTTTTAGTAAAAGACAGCCTCTAAAGGAAGATCACGGTTTGTTTTTGTAAAAAATGTCTCTATACATTTAATACGATTTGTTTTCGTGGAAATTAGCCCCTAACAAACACTCTAAACACAAATTACAATATATATCAAAAAAAGATAGTTTATAAATACAAATGACAGTTTTTTTAGTAAAAGACAGCCTCTAAAGGCAAATCACGGTTTGTTTTTGTAAAAAAATGTCTCTGTACATTTAATACGATTTGTTTTCGTGGAAATTAGCCCCTAACAAACACTCTAAACACAAATTACAATATATATCAAAAAAAGATAGTTTATAAATACAAATGACAGTTTTTTTAGTAAAAGACAGCCTCTAAAGGAAGATCACGGTTTGTTTTTGTAAAAAATGTCTCTATACATTTAATACGATTTGTTTTCGTGGAAATTAGCCCCTAACAAACACTCTAAACATAAATTACAATGTATTTTCAAAAAATATAGTTTATAAATACAAATGACAGTTTTTTTTCGTAAAAGACAGCCTCTAAAGGAAAATCACGGTTTGTTTTTGTAAAAAAATGTCTCTGTACATTTAATACGATTTGTTTTCGTGGAAATTAGCCCCTAACAAACACTCTAAACACAAATTACAATATATATCAAAAAAAGATAGTTTATAAATACAAATGACAGTTTTTTTAGTAAAAGACAGCCTCTAAAGGAAGATCACGGTTTGTTTTTGTAAAAAATGTCTCTATACATTTAATACGATTTGTTTTCGTGGAAATTAGCCCCTAACAAACACTCTAAACACAAATTACAATATATATCAAAAAAAGATAGTTTATAAATACAAATGACAGTTTTTTTAGTAAAAGACAGCCTCTAAAGGCAAATCACGGTTTGTTTTTGTAAAAAAATGTCTCTGTACATTTAATACGATTTGTTTTCGTGGAAATTAGCCCCTAACAAACACTCTAAACACAAATTACAATATATATCAAAAAAAGATAGTTTATAAATACAAATGACAGTTTTTTTAGTAAAAGACAGCCTCTAAAGGCAAATCACGGTTTGTTTTTGTAAAAAAATGTCTCTGTACATTTAATACGATTTGTTTTCGTGGAAATTAGCCCCTAACAAACACTCTAAACACAAATTACAATATATATCAAAAAAAGATAGTTTATAAATACAAATGACAGTTTTTTTGGTAAAAGACAGCCTCTAAAGGCAAATCACGGTTTGTTTTTGTAAAAAAAAGTCTCTATACATTTAATACGATTTGTTTTCGTGGAAATTGGCCCCTAACAAACACTCTAAACACAAATTACAATATATATCAAAAAAAGATAGTTTATAAACACAAATGACAGTTTTTTTGGTAAAAGACAGCCTCTAAAGGCAAATCACGGTTTGTTTTTGTAAAAAAATGTCTCTATACATTTAATACGATTTGTTTTCGTGGAAATTGGCCCCTAACAAACACTCTAAACACAAATTACAATATATATCAAAAAAAGATAGTTTATAAACACAAATGACAGTTTTTTTGGTAAAAGACAGCCTCTAAAGGCAAATCACGGTTTGTTTTTGTAAAAAAATGTCTCTATACATTTAATACGATTTGTTTTCGTGGAAATTGGCCCCTAACAAACACTCTAAACACAAATTACAATATATATCAAAAAAAGATAGTTTATAAACACAAATGACAGTTTTTTTGGTAAAAGACAGCCTCTAAAGGCAAATCACGGTTTGTTTTTGTAAAAAAATGTCTCTATACATTTAATACGATTTGTTTTCGTGGAAATTGGCCCCTAACAAACACTCTAAACACAAATTACAATATATATCAAAAAAAGATAGTTTATAAATACAAATGACAGTTTTTTTGGTAAAAGACAGCCTCTAAAGGCAAATCACGGTTTGTTTTTGTAAAAAAATGTCTCTGTACATTTAATACGATTTGTTTTCGTGGAAATTAGCCCCTAACAAACACTCTAAACACAAATTACAATATATATCAAAAAAAGATAGTTTATAAATACAAATGACAGTTTTTTTAGTAAAAGACAGCCTCTAAAGGCAAATCACGGTTTGTTTTTGTAAAAAAATGTCTCTGTACATTTAATACGATTTGTTTTCGTGGAAATTAGCCCCTAACAAACACTCTAAACACAAATTACAATATATATCAAAAAAAGATAGTTTATAAATACAAATGACAGTTTTTTTAGTAAAAGACAGCCTCTAAAGGCAAATCACGGTTTGTTTTTGTAAAAAAATGTCTCTGTACATTTAATACGATTTGTTTTCGTGGAAATTAGCCCCTAACAAACACTCTAAACACAAATTACAATGTATTTTTAGAAAATATAGTTTATAAATACAAATGACAGTTTTTTTTCGTAAAAGACAGCCTCTAAAGGCAAATCACGGATTGTTTTTGTAAAAAAATGTCTCTATACATTTAATACGATTTGTTTTCGTGGAAATTGGCCCCTAACAAACACTCTAAACACAAATTACAATATATATCAAAAAAAGATAGTTTATAAACACAAATGACAGTTTTTTTGGTAAAAGACAGCCTCTAAAGGCAAATCACGGTTTGTTTTTGTAAAAAAATGTCTCTATACATTTAATACGATTTGTTTTCGTGGAAATTGGCCCCTAACAAACACTCTAAACACAAATTACAATATATATCAAAAAAAGATAGTTTATAAATACAAATGACAGTTTTTTTGGTAAAAGACATCCTCTAAAGGCAAATCACGGTTTGTTTTTGTAAAAAAATGTCTCTATACATTTAATACAATTTGTTTTCGTGGAAATTGGCCCCTAACAAACACTCTAAACACAAATTACAATATATATCAAAAAAAGATAGTTTATAAATACAAATGACAGTTTTTTTGGTAAAAGACAGCCTCTAAAGGCAAATCACGGTTTGTTTTTGTAAAAAAATGTCTCTATACATTTAATACGATTTGTTTTCGTGGAAATTAGCCCCTAACAAACACTCTAAATACAAATTACAATGAATTTTCAAAAGAGATACTTTATAAATACAAATGACAGTTTTTTTCGTAGAAGACAGCCTCTAAAGGCAAATCACGGTTTGTTTTTGTAAAAAAATGTCTCTATACATTTAATACGATTTGTTTTCGTGGAAATTAGCTCCTAACAAACACTCTAAACATAAATTACAATGTATTTTCAAAAAATATAGTTTATAAATACAAATGACAGTTTTTTTTCGTAAAAGACAGCCTCTAAAGGAAAATCACGGTTTGTTTTTGTAAAAAAATGTCTCTGTACATTTAATACGATTTGTTTTCGTGGAAATTAGCCCCTAACAAACACTCTAAACACAAATTACAATATATATCAAAAAAAGATAGTTTATAAATACAAATGACAGTTTTTTTAGTAAAAGACAGCCTCTAAAGGAAGATCACGGTTTGTTTTTGTAAAAAATGTCTCCATACATTTAATACGATTTGTTTTCGTGGAAATTAGCCCCTAACAAACACTCTAAATACAAATTACAATGAATTTTCAAAAGAGATACTTTATAAATACAAATGACAGTTTTTTTCGTAGAAGACAGCCTCTAAAGGCAAATCACGGTTTGTTTTTGTAAAAAAATGTCTCTATACATTTAATACGATTTGTTTTCGTGGAAATTAGCTCCTAACAAACACTCTAAACACAAATTACAATGTTTATTCAAAAAAGAAGTCCAAAAATCTGACATTACTAATTAACTTTTAAGATATGGCAACGCTGATGTGATTATGTCAAATCTGACATTGACAACAGACAGTTTGACACGGAACATCGAGTTTTCATAGGAAGAGCTGAAGGTTACGTTAAATATGACCAAGGAGTCTGACTTTGGAATTGCAAATAACACATAAATACAGTTAAATATGCCGAAATTAACAGGCTTATCCGCGCGAAATGCCGAACAATCAAGGCTGGCGAAAATAGAAACCCTTCAAATGAAACACGATCTTATATAACTTATACAAGAATATCAAGAAGGATTTTTCGACTGTGTGTCACACCACAAGATGTAAAAATACAAAGAAACTCCATCCAAAGACTCCAAGAGGAGAGATCATTGAACAAGCGTCATCTCCAAGACACCTGGGCACCCGAAACTCTAAATCAGATCAAGAGCAACCGCGGAAAAGTTTGAGGAAATTTCTGACAAACCGTAACGTCAGCCTGGAATTCCGCACCAGGACGATTCGCTGTTACATCTTCCCCGTACGGATGCAGCCACAGAAATTGATGCGTTCGAAATGTACGAATGCTGCGGATACCTTGGATCTGAACATAGGACAAACATAGAGATACTACAGCAAAAGGGTAACTACTCACGATAATCAAGGAGAGAAATTTCAGTGTCCAGGACAAGAGGGAAGATCGAAGGAAAACTTTCGGGAACTGGAGAATATTTACTTATCCAATTATAAATATTCGTTTCCAGTTGTGTATCCCAATCCTCTGGGTATTCCGAAATTACAAAACGTGACATATTTGTACAACGAGTTTGACGGACAGTTTCTTTAATTAGATGATGAAATCGAAAAGAAAAATTCGAATTTACGTAAATTATATCCGTATTGGTAGCTCAGAAATTTCGTTATAGTGTAATTGAATTATCGAAATATAGCCACGACGAACAGGTAGATTTCCATCCTGACCAAATCCCGAAACTTAGTTTCCGATATTCCTTTATCGTTTGGGATTATTAGCATACGAATCCTTTGTTATAACGTAACTTATAACTTTTTCTTTATCAGTTTTATCCTTTGGACTTAAATTTCGATAAAATTTCCAACGAGAAAATTTCCAAACGCTTTTTCTAGATCATTTTTCTAATATAACCCATCGTAGATATTTTTATAAGTCATTTTTTTTTGGATAAAAAAACTTTGTTTATGACCAGAAAAAAATATGGTACCCACATTAGTGCAGGAACACCTCTAACTATTCTAGAATCGTGGCAGTTGTCTTCTTTAAACGTGGGAAACTTCGATTAGCAAAAAAAATTGTTTATAGCTCGAACGTCAAGTTGAAAAATGTCTCAAATTTAGTTAGGAGGTTGTATACAGTGACTTTTGATTCACGTTAACGTTTGATTGAAGACATGTCTTACTAAGGCTAAAATATGTAATCAACTCACGCAGCTAAATGCTGGTATATAAGTTTGTCCTTAAACCTTTCGTTTTGTGTCAAAAAAGTGCGTTGTAAAGAACCAATTCTTCGTAATTCGTGCTTAAGACTTAAGTTTTATATGTTTCTACTTAAATTTTGCGGGTACTTTGAGGTACCCTTCAAAACAATTGATTTAATGCACCAACACCTTCTCCAGGTGTAAAAAAACGTTGTTCTTGCAATTAATTTGTCATCTTTAGGAATAAGAAGGTGCCAAACAAAAACTGTAAGGCGTTTGAACCATCAATTCGATGTTTTGACTGTCCAAAACTGTCCGTTTACTTCAAGATGGCGACTTTTGTTGTTTAGTTGTTCTGATTGATCTATGGAAGCACATCGATTGAGTTTTTTGAGTATTTCTTGGGGGATTCGCTAATTATTCATATATATTCATCTCCGGTGTTGCCGATTTTTCGAAATTTGAGTAGCAATTCTTGTATATTTCCACGTTTCTCGTTTGGCCGAATTGTTTTTTTGTTTTTGAATAGAAAATTTGCTTGTCGAACTTGCGTTTATACGAATTTCAGTTATAGTACAGTCAAATTATGTATCAGTTTTGACTTAAAACAACTAGACGCCATTTTGAAATGGTACCGGATCTTGGAGAGATTAGTGAATTGATAATTGAGGCGTCCATATTGAGTAGTACCTTTCGAATAGATATATAAGAATATTAATACTAAAAAATTCAAGTTAAATCCTCAGTATCTATTTGAATGTATATTTTATAAAAATGTTAATACGATTTATGAATTATTTAGACCATCTATGGATAGTAGAAAAAGTACTATTTGTTCAACTCGATAAAATTTATGATTTAGGAGGTACGAAAATTTTTTTATCGTTGTACATGCCAAAAAAAAAACGTAAAAAACCATAAACAAACATTCTGAAGAAAATTATCGTAAATTGTAATTACTTATTGAAAATACTTACAGTAGGTATTAAAACACAATCGAAGAGTACATTTTTGTTAAAAAATCGATTTTTTTTATCTCTAGATTGCACAGTAAAAATTACGAATTGTTGACCATTGGGCAAGAGCCGCCCCTGGCCTTCAGATAGTTGTTATTTATACCTGTAAAGACACTACGTCGACATACGTAATCATCCATTGAAAATTCATAATGCTCGAATGTATAATTTAGAAAATATACTTGAATATGAGTTGGGTCGTATGAAAATAATATTTTTATCTATATAATTTATTATTTAGAACATAATAATTAATTAAACTGTCATTTGTCACAATTCGTCTCATATATTTACGTAAACAATATTTCGTATCACCATAGATCTAATATCTTTATGTATTTCTATGGTTATACTCTATATAAAATATAATAATTGATTAAACTGTCATTTGTCATAGTTCGTCTCAGATATTTACGTAAACAATATTTCGTATCACTGTCCAAAACTGTCCGTTTACTTCAAGATGGCGACTTTTGTTGTTTGGTTGTTCTGATTGATCTATGGAAGCACATCGATTGAATTTTTTGAGTATTTCTTGGGGGATTCGCTAATTATTTGACATATTCATCACCGGCGTAGTCGATTTTTCGAAATTTGAGTAGAAATTTCCACGTTTCTCGTTTGGCCGAATTGTTTATTTGTTTTTGAATAGAAAATTTGCTTGTCTTTTACAAAATATCTCGAAGACAGAATTCGTCAAGAATAAAAAGGTCCATTTAGCACATACGTAAGGGGAGTATGTCGAAGTTTGAAATAAGGGAACAGATAGGGATGTCACACACATACCCACACACACACACGACTGGCCTTCTGGAACTAAAAGAAAAGAACACTGACTAGAATATTCAATCAAATCAACTCACCCTTTTCTTTTACATCATCAAAGTAGTCGCGAAATCTCGAATATGTGATGTTTTCACCGTAATCGATAAACTTGTTTTTTTTTTGTTGGTTCCAATTCAGATTCCGGTACATTTTGTACTAGTATTAACTGGTAAACATGCCAGTTGACTCATTACCTCATTCAATAACCCCTAGACTTTCCAAATGGAAGATATTTCCCACAGAAATAGAACTGGGGAAGGAAAATACATTGAGATACATAAAAGACTCAACTTGAGCTGGAAAAACCGACTGAGATGATCAAAAGAACCCAAGGAGAAGACGCAGAAACGAAGAAAAAGAGATTTTAAAGTGTTTTAGTCATAATCCCAAGGATAGTTTCATTTTTTATCGAACTATTTTCGATGTTATATAATTTTTACGTGATTCGATTTATTTCGTTTTTAATGATAAGTACAGTTCGTTGAACCCATAAAGACAACGTTTCGTAATAACCTTTAAATCAGGAAGGAACAGAAATTGTCCTCAGTCATCTGTAAGATGTGACAATGCTGGGCGGCAACCATAAATTAAAGTTTAGTACTTGGTCCACGGATGGCCGGGGTGGACAGTGCAGATAAGGCCCTACCGACGCCAGACCATATATTAGGAGATAGGACCATGCAAATTCTAACGACAATTCTTCATAGTTCCTTCTCTTTCTCTCGGTTTCTCTCGCCTCGATGTACAACTGAGACAGGATCGGCGTCAGTTTTGAATTGTATGGGTTTCATATTACGACGATATTTTTGACTAAATTATCATAAGTGAAGTTAATTTTTAGTCCGGGGTAGTTGAAAAGAACACGTTAATTATATAGGATTCAAAAATATTAAGAATATAATGCAGTTTATAAGCACAGCTTAGTGGATTCGAAATTTCAGTTTTCTACGCTGATTTTTCTTTTAATTTTGCACGTACAAAAAAAATTTAATAAACAAAGTTATGGGAAATTCTATGCTCTATAACATGATATAATTAGATTTTTTGAAAAAAATTTTCCAGTCCTTAATTTTTTAATAATTGTTTAAAAATTTGAAAATTTGTTTATTAATACGAAATGTTTAGTAAAAATAATAAACTTAAATTCATAATACAAGAGAATATAGTACTAATGTTTCTAAAAACGATCTTTGTTACAAATTTTCAAAATTCAAAATGGCGGTAGCATACACTGTATTTATATATATATATATTTTTTTTTTTTCAATCGCTCTGTACAATATTAATATTAACAAATCCAAAACGCGATTCACTGCAATCTACAGAAAAAAAGTTGTAGTTCAATAGATAATATACAAAAATTTTTTCAAAATTTAATTTTGATATTTTTTTAACGCTCAAACTTCGAGAAAATATTTTTTTACAGTTTTTCCACGATTTCTTATTAAAAAATTAATTTTAACTTCTAATACTATATAGCAAAGCATAGGTATACAAAAACCATATATTTTGATGAAAAAAATTTCGCGATACGATAATTAGAGCCCGAGATATCGAAAATCAAAGTTTGATCCAAAGTTTCCACACACAAAGAATTCTGACTGTTACTCCTAGTTACTAACCGTCAGTCAATAACTAAAAATTCATTTCGACGAAATACCCCGCGCCGATTCACGCTATAACACCAAATTAATTTTCATACTCAGTTTTCGAAAAACAAAAATTGTAAAGACGGTCCTGGAAATTCTATTTTCCTTGCGTAAACACCAAGAGCGTCGGGAAGAGAATAGAGGGTTGGTTGGAAAATGTAGGAATTGTTTAATGAATGACCAACGGTCCCATACTAAATTTTCTAATTATTTTTAAGGGAAATTTGGAAACTATTTATATATATAAATTATAATTAATATTTCTCACGAACCCGAATCAGGAAAAACACAAAGCTGTGTTTAGAAATGTTATAATGAAAAAGAATAAAAATAACTGAATAAATTTCTAACCTAATATACTTCTAAGTACTTCACTGCACTTTCCAATAGTTCACGTGTACGTACTTCATTAACGTGGTTACTGTCTATTCAAGTATCACTTTTCACTCAAGTTCAAGAAGTTTTAAAACGTTTAAGCATGCCGAGACTGTATATTAATTATCGAAAAGTTGTAATATTTATTAGAACAATTAATAAAACTGTCATTTGTCAAATATGTTTACGAAAACAATATCGTATCACCATAGATCTGATATTTTTATATATTTCTATGATTACACTCTTTATAGAATATAATCGTTAATTAAACTATCAGTTCGCATAATTCGTCACATATATTTACGAAAACCATATTTCATCACCATAGATTTAATATTTTTATGTGTTTCTATGGTTATAATCTATATAGAATATAATAATTAATTAAACAGTTATTTGTCACAGTTCGTCTTATATTTTCTATCACCATGGATCTAATATTTTTATCTATTTCTATGGTGATAATCCGTGTTAACTACTGTTATATGTCAAAACAATATTTACTAGCACAATAAATTGTAATTAATTTTTGTCTTTCTATGATTGTAGTAAACTAGAATAGATATTTTTTTAAGTAATTCAGGCTCTAATTTGAACTAATTGAAAGTACATGAATGATTTAAAAGCTCTATAAATATATATAGAAGACGATATAAGTAAGGTATATCTTCTAAATAAAATATGTACCGGGTGGACATATCTTAGGAACAGATTATAATTTGCTGACAGATTTCAGCAATTCAAAATCAACTCTAGCATTAATAGTAAATCCTATTAAAAAGGTTACTGACCCCTGTACCAGACGTTCGAAGAAAATTTTTTACTCAAACGGCAATTTTCAATATTTATGTCAATATTCTCACTATCTAATCCTTTTCTAGAAACTCCTACTGTTTCACGTATTTCTTTTATGTGTAAAAATATCTGTTGACAAAAGTGAAAGTTCATGCTACAAACTGATAAATAACCGGATATGATTTGTATATAAAAACAGGTATCGTCGAAATAACAAAGGACGTATTTATAATAGACTTTATCTCGCAAAAGTACAATATTAAACTTTTTGGAAGGCATTTCTTTTATAAAATAACTTTTATTTATGACCTATTTTGTATATGAAGTATTAAAACTTGTAGCAAATTTTGTCGAACTTACGTTTATACTAATTCCAGTTATAGTACAGTCAAATTATGTATCAGTTTTGACTTAAAACAACTAGACGCCATTTTGAAATGGTACCGGATCTTGGAGAGATTAATGAATTGATAATTGAGGCGTCCATATTGAGTAGTACCTTTCAAGTAGATATATAAGAGTATTAATACTAAAAAATTCAAGTTAAATCCCCAGTATCCATTTGAATGTATATTTTGTACAAATGTTAAGACGATTTATGAATTATTTAGACCATTTATGGATAGTAGAAAAAGTACTATTTGTTCAACTCGATAAAATTTATGATTTAGGAGGTACGCAAATTTTTTTAACGTTGTACATGCCAAAAAAAAACGTAAAAAACCATAAACAAACATTCTGAAGAAAATTATCATAAATTGTAATTATTTATTGAAAATACTTACAGTAGGTATTAAAACACAATCGAAGAATACATTTTTGTTAAAGAATCGATTTTTTCTATCTCTAGATTGCACAGTAAAAGTTACGAATTGTTGACCATTGGGCATGAGCCGCCCCTGGCCTTCAGATAGTTGTTATTTATACCTGTAAAGACACTACGTCGACATACGTAATCATCCATTGAAAATTCATAATGCTCGAATGTATAATTTAGAAAATATACTTGAATATGAGTTGGGTCGTATGAAAATAATATTTTTATCTATATACTTTATTATTTAGAATATAATAATTAATTAAACTGTCATTTGTCACAATTAGTCTCATATATTTACGAAAACAATATCTCGTATCACCATAGATCTAATATCTTTATGTATTTCTATGGTTACTCTATGTAAAATATAATAATTACAAACTGTCATTTGTCATAGTTCGTTTTATATGTTTACGAAAATAGTATTTGGTTCCACCATAGATCCAATATTTTTATCTATTTCTATGGTTATACTTTATAATTTAGAATATAATAATTAATTAAACTGTCATTTGTCACAATTCGTATCAGATATTTACGTAAACAATATTTCGTATAACCATAGATCTATTATTTTTATCTATTTCTATGGTGATAATTCGTGTAAATTAACAACTACTGTTGTATGTCGAAATGATATTTACTACCACCATAAATCTAGTTAGTTTTTGTCTTTCTATGATAATTCCATAAAGTTTTATGGAATTTGCGTTTATACGAGTTGTAGTACAGTCAAATTACGTATAAGTTTTAACTTAATAGTCAAAAAATAATTAAAAGTCAAGTACAATAATTATTTAAATATCTTAAATTTTCGACTTGTATATAATTTGGAACTGATCGAATTGATACTTTGTACGCAAAATGTCTTTTCACATGAACGAGTCTAATTCCAATACCAAAATCACCGTAGCATGACGTAAGCCTAAATTTAAATTTTGGATGCAATGCAACATGCAATTTGTAAATCTGCAAGGACAAAGGTGCATTTACCTTTACGAAACGAAGATCTAGACGCCTTTGGATTAATGTTCATTCATTATACGTCACGGTTTAATGTGTTGTTCTCGAAAAAATTTCGATTTGACTTGAAAGAAGAATTCCGTAATGATTGCGAATCGTTAGAAGTTTATTAATGATTATTTTGTAATCAACATCTTCTAATTAACCCTCTGCATCGAAAATACGTGTATCCATATAATATTATACCGGGTATATCATATTTATCACACGATTCTTCATTGTATTCGACTATATCTCGTAAAGTATAAATATTTTCGAATTTTTAAATAAAGGTCCTTAAACAGGACGAAATTTACTGGAATAAAAGTTTCAATTTCCGGAACTGTACTTAGCAAATACCGGGTGGGCAACTAAGAAAGACCGTCGACCATATGTTTCGAAATATGGCAACACTTATGTATATCTGTCAAATCTGACATTGACATTATACAGTTTGACGTTAATGGCGACGGTTTGTTGTCATACGAGTGTTATTTGATTTGTTTATAGATAGTTGAAACAGCAAATAAGTTTTTTTTACTCTTTCGTACTTAAAAGTGGACTTTAAGACTTTATAAATGAAATTATGAGATGTAAAATTCAAAATTTTAACGCCTTTTGTCTGTCTTCAAGCGAACAAGGTACCAGTATGACGCATAAGTTGTTTCTAGTGACATACTTTTTGTGTTGTCCTCGTATGTGCGATTGAAGACTTTGTTTTAATGTACTTTCACTTCAACCCACGTATTATTTATAATTAATAAATAAAATTTACATCATTTATGAACGTCGTTAACAATTTATATTGAAATTAATAATTTTTTTTAATAATTTTGAAAAACTTTTGTTTCTATTAATTAAACGGTTACGATTAGACTGGATCTTAGAAATCAAACAGTTTAAAGAGAGAAGGATCCACGGCCGAATTCGAAAATGCCTCGAGGATGCAATTAATGCATGCAGACAGAGTCTGGCTTGCAAAATAAAAAAAAATTATCCGCCAAAATAAGTTCACAAGAGTTTATATTCAGCTTTGAAAAGTTTATCGCTCTCACCTTGACTTTGAAATCGTTTTTAAATTACGAAATATGTCATTATTCAATCACCCAGTATATTTTTAGTTGAATTAAAGGATAATAATTTAAAAAAAGATCATATTTAGTTTTTCTTTGCTTTTTTCGAAAAATTTTACCACATTTTCTTTTTAGTACTTTTTGTCTGGTTCCTGTATGCTATTTCTTCTTTGACTTGCTTCCTATTTCAATCTTTTTGATTAATTTATTCGTTGTTACTGTTAAACATCAACTTTCTTCAGTTAACATGATTTTTTTTCTAATTTTTACTATAAAGTTGTATTTGTAACTATAATGTAAAAAAAAAATCCAAAAATTTGACATTCTCGTATAAAAAGTTCTCTATCTCGGAAACCATTCGAGATATCGATTTATTTCTGATACGAATCGTTTAAGAAAACGTGTGTCTAAGTGATTTTTCATATTTTATTACTTTAGTTCCATATTTGCTAGAAATGTACAGGGTGAAACTTGAAGTGATGTTTTTTTTGAAAAATAACACTGTATTAGTTTATAGTATTTACAGTTTTGAACTGGCAACGTTGTAATACAAAAAAAAAACGAAAACGAACGTCGACAAAAGAGAAATTGTTTCAAATTCATTTAAATTTCATTTAAACATTGAAAATGAAACCGGTTGCTCGAAAGAAAACTATTAAATTCGAAAAATTGAGGAAAATTCGTGAAAATTGAATTTTTTGTGAAACTATAAATTTGACCGGGAAACTAACATAATTTTTCTGTGCTTCATGGTTCATGTATTCCATGGTTTTTCGCATATTTTTACTATAAAGGTGTATTTTCCAACTATTACGTCAAAAAATTGAGAAATTTCAAAAATATTTTGACATGTCGGTATAAAAAGTTCTATATTTCCGAAACCATTCGAGATATCGATTTATTTTTAGTAAGAATCGATTAAGAAAACATTTTTCTAAGTGATTTTTCATATTTTGTTCTGTCACTTCCATATTTGTGAGAAATATACAGGGTAAAAGTTGAAGTCAATGTTTTTTTGAAAAATAACACTGTATTAATTTATAGTATCTACAGTTTTGAACTGGCAACGTTGTAATACAAAAAAAAGACGAAAAGGAACGTCGATTTCATCATAAAAAAATACAACAGCTTTCACGTGTTTATACAAAGCGAATTATATGAGATAAATTTAAAAAACAAAAATTAATTTTTCAAAAGGGACCTTTTTGCTCTGAAAATGGAAAAAAATGTTTCAGATTCGTCAAAATGTCATTGAATTATCGAAAATGATACCGCTTGCTCGAAATAAAACTATTAAATGCGAAAAATTGATGAAAATTCACTAAAATTGGATTTAGTGTAAAACTGTAAATTCGAAAAAATTTCGACATGTCGGTATAAAAAGTTCTATATTTCCGAAACCATGCGACATATCGATTTATTTTTTGTACGAATCGATTAAGAAAACATTTTTCTAAGTAATTTTTCATATTTTATTCCTCTACTTCCATATTTGTGAGAAATATACAGGGTGAAAGCTAAAGTCAATGTTTTTTTGAAAAATAACATTATATAAATTTATAGTATCTACAGTTTTGAACTGGCAACGTTGTAATACAAAAAAAAAACGAAAAGGAAAGTCGATTTCATCATAAAAAAAATACAACAGCTTTCACGTGTTTATACAAAGCGAATTATATGAGATAAAGTTAAAAAACAAAAATTAATTTTTCAAAAGGGACTTTTTTTGCTCTGAAAATGGAAAAAAAATGTTTCAGATTCGTCAAAATGTCATTGAATTATCGAAAATGATACCGGTTGCTCGAAATAAAACTATTAAATGCGAAAAATTGATGAAAATTCACTAAAATTGGATTTAGTGTAAAACTGTAAATTCGAAAAAATTTCGACATGTCGGTATAAAAAGTTCTATATTTCCGAAACCATGCGACATATCGATTTATTTTTTGTACGAATCGATTAAGAAAACATTTTTCTAAGTGATTTTTCATATTTTGTTCTACCACTTCCATATTTGTGAGAAATATACAGGGTGAAAGTTGAAGTCAATGTTTTTTTGAAAAATAACACTGTATTAATTTATAGTATCTACAGTTTGAACTGGCAACGTTGTAATACAAAAAAAAAGACGAAAAGGAACATCGATTTTATCATAAAAAAAATACAACAGCTTTCTCGTGTTTATACAAAGCGAATTATATGAGATAAAGTTAAAAAACAAAAATTAATTTTTCAAAAGGGACTTTTTTTGCTCTGAAAATGGAAAAAAAATGTTTCAGATTCGTCAAAATGTCATTGAATTATTGAAATTGATACCGCCTGCTCGAAATAAAACTATTTAATGCGAAAAATTGATGAAAATTCACTAAAATTGGATTTCGTGTAAAACTGTAAATTCGAAAAAATTTGACATGTCGGTATGAAAAGTTCTATATTTCCGAAACCATGCGACATATCGATTTATTTTTGGTACGAATCGATTAAGAAAACATTTTTCTAAGTGATTTTTCATATTTTGTTCTACCACTTCCATATTTGTGAGAAATATACAGGGTGAAAGCTGAAGTCAATGTTTTTTTGAAAAATAACACTGTATTAATTTATAGTATCTACAATTTTGAACTGGCAACGTTGTAATACAAAAAAAAAGACGAAAAGGAACATCGATTTTATCATAAAAAAAATACAACAGCTTTCACGTGTTTATACAAAGCGAATTATATGAGATAAAGTTAAAAAACAAAAATTAATTTTTCAAAAGGGACCATTTTGCTCTGAAAATGGAAAAAAATGTTTCAGATTCGTCAAAATGTCATTGAATTATCGAAAATGATACCGGTTGCTCGAAATAAAACTATTTAATGCGAAAAATTGATGAAAATTCACTAAAATTGGATTTCGTGTAAAACTGTAAATTCGAAAAAATTTGACATGTCGGTATGAAAAGTTCTATATTTCCGAAACCATGCGACATATCGATTTATTTTTGGTACGAATCGATTAAGAAAACATTTTTCTAAGTGATTTTTCATATTTTGTTCTACCACTTCCATATTTGTGAGAAATATACAGGGTGAAAGCTGAAGTCAATGTTTTTTTGAAAAATAACACTGTATTAATTTATAGTATCTACAATTTTGAACTGGCAACGTTGTAATACAAAAAAAAAGACGAAAAGGAACATCGATTTTATCATAAAAAAAATACAACAGCTTTCACGTGTTTATACAAAGCGAATTATATGAGATAAAGTTAAAAAACAAAAATTAATTTTTCAAAAGGGACCATTTTGCTCTGAAAATGGAAAAAAATGTTTCAGATTCGTCAAAATGTCATTGAATTATCGAAAATGATGAATTTAATAGGCGAAAAATTTAGGAAAACTCTCGTAAATTCGATTCCCAGGGAAACTATACGTTTGACTCGAAAATTAATATAATACTTTAGCTATAGAGGTGTATTTTCAGCTATTATTCTCAAAAAAACTTAAAAATTCATTATCTTGAACCGATTTCATAGGAAAATCGAGTTAATTCATCACCCATTCCATGACATCGACGTTGTACACTTTTTAGGACACGCTGTATACAAATACACGTTTGAAAACTATAGCATAATTAAATCTAGTAACGAATAACGATTGAAACGAATAAAAAAAAAGTTTTATTTTTGTTGTGTTTGGTAGTAAGCAAGGCGAAATGCTGGCAGAAGCAAAAACATAATCCGAAACTCAAATGTGTGTTCAAAAATGCAGCATCTTACCCCCCACTAGCCCGAACGCATTAAAGCCGGCTACGCCATTGGCCGAAAACGTCTCGGCCGGCCTATGCGATACTCGCAAAACTACGCACTTGGACCACCGAATTTCGTCAAGAGACACCGGCCCGTATCAGTATAAAGTCGAATTTGGTGACGACAACAACGCTTAGACCGAAGCGAACGTTGTAACAAAATTACGGAGTTTGAAAAAGTTATTTTTTTTTTTTTTTCGTTTTTTCGGTGATCCGTTGTCGTTCGGTTTTTTTTTTATATTAAATATGACGTCGCGCGTTGGATTTTCGCGTACGGAGTGTCGCGAAAATAAATAATAATGGGCTAAAGAGACATTTCGACAGTTTTTTTTTTCTTTTAATTTATTTATTTTATAATTTACCGAGTGCTATGCTAATTTCAAACAAAAGCGGTTTGTACTATTACATTTTGAACGTTATGCCACCCGGACCGAACGAAAATTGAAATGTTATGATATTTAAAAAGTGACTATCGTATTTTTTGTTTTTAAAAAACTTTTTATTTTGTGTTTCGAATCGATATAAAAACTGTTTTTTAATCGTGCCATGGCAAATAGCAGCAGCGGTGTCACCACACCACAACAATATCTACAACAGATGAATAGTCCTTTCCATTGTAAGGAATGTGGAATTTCCCTCAATTCGGCCGAATCCTTGGAAGTGCATCTGCAGTACCACAAAGAGAATTTGCTAAAAAATTGGGCTGTACAAGCTCAATCGTCCACATCGACGAATCCCGAAGAAACCAACAACAACAACAACTCCAAAAACAACATAATATCTAAACGTGAGTTAAATCCAAATAATACCGTAGCCGCCGCCGCCGATAGTTCAGATTCAATGCAAAAAAAGAGTCCGGATTATAGTAGGGCCACCCCCGAAACGGTTTTCGGTCATCCCCCGACTCCTCAAAGTTACCAAAGCGCTTCGTCACCTTATCAAGAAAATTCCAGTTTCCCGACGAATTTCCAAAATTATCCGATAAAAATCGAAAGACATTCGCCGACCAATCAATTTTATTCCAATTACCCCGAACAATATTTCTCATTAGATCATTCAAACCAACAATTCAATCAAGAATCTTTCGTCCACAAAACCCCTTACAGATACCACCCTTACAACCAAACTCAAAACAGTCCGTACGACAGGCAGGCACAGGTACCGTCTTCGAGTCCCGCCTATCCGCCGCAACCTACCCCGTCCCCCAGCCCCAAACAATGCGATAAGTGCGGATACGTGTGCGACTCCGCTTCCCAACTAATAGAACATTTGAATATCGCGCACCCCGCGACGCCCGCGGTCGCACCGCACCTCGCACCTTATCACCAAACCAATCAACAACATTTCATGTTCGAGCACGTCGTTATCAAACAAGAGGATCCGACTCAGAGCGAAATTTTGGATTTGGATTCGCACAAAGTCGTCCACAACGTTTATAACGAAGACGAAAAACGTCAAAACGGCGATCCGAATCCGCATTCGGTATCGGCGATGTTGAATTCGTGGCCTTCGCCGCAACAAAGGTTATTTACACAAAATATTCCAGAACAACAACAACAACAACAACAACAGAAATTATTTCCGCCACATCAAGAATTTATCGGTAATAACGTAACGACGACGACGACGACGACGACGACGAATCAAGAAGGTCTAAATCAAAATTACCGACCGTTCGAACAAATGACATCTCCGACGAATAATTCGGTTATTTCTAGTAGTCAAATACCGACGAATGCGATACCTCAACCGACTCCGGTAGGTAAAGGAGCCAATTGGAAATCGAACGAAGCCAGAAGACCCAAAACTTACAATTGTACGGCTTGTAATAAATGGTTCACCAGTTCGGGACATTTGAAAAGACATTACAATACAACTTTACATAAAAACGCGGTTAAATCGAGCGGACAACCGGATCCGGCCGGTTTACCAATCAGCGCCCATCATCATCCTACCAGAGAAACGTCTTCTAAACAAGAAGAACGTCCGCAATCGAGTAATTCGGGAGACGAAGTACGCAACGAAGACGCCACCCAATACGACAGATTAGGTACGATAAGCGGTTTAAACGTTCCTTACGATAATAGACAACCGCCGTCGGCGCCCAATATACATTCCCCGATGGGATCTCCGATGCAGCAGCAACATCCTAGTCCGCATATATCGAACGGTAGTCCCCCAAACGGGGATGCAGGTCCCTCAACCAACAACCTGGGGGGCCTGCTAACGCTGACCACTCCTTCAATCAGTACGCCCCATGGGGGGTTCAATATACCGGCCCAACATATGATGTCGATGGACAACAACAACCAATACCAGATGTACCCAAACGAGCTTGCCCCCCACGTTATGCCGGCTATGGTTATCACCACCAACAACCACAATATTACTGGTGAATACCAGTTTAGTTTTCAACAACGCATAGTCGAAAATAATCAGCCGTTGCCGAGTTTCGCGCAAATCCAAGCGCACAGATTCAACAACGGTTACGAATCAGCTAACGTGGGGGGCAGGGAGTCGGCGACGGCTCCTCTAACCAATTACTACGAAACGAATTTACCCGATGAAACGATTTTATATAAAAACGACGAACTCACCGTCATAACGCAAAACGATTCGTCCCCCAAAACGCAAGAATACATTTTGGGTTATTCCCCGAACGAGCGAATCCAAGAAGAAGATTTGAGCATGATATCCATGACGTCGGAAAACGAATCCAAGATAATGGAAGAAAATAAGATGCAGATAATGGACGATATCAAATTGAGATTGGAGGCCCAGCCGAAATCGCCGGAGAAGGCCCACACCAAAAGGGATTACGAAGAAAACACCACCGGCATCCATTTGATAACGTCTACTACGAGTAAACCGGGTTTGCACAAATGTTACGATTGCGACAAGATTTTCAATAAGGCCTGTTATCTGACGCAACACAACAAGACCTTCCACAGCGGCGATAAACCTTTCAAATGTACGAGGTGCGGTAAAAGATTTTCGTGCGAAATTACTTACCAGGAACATCTGACCAAACACGCCGGCGACAAACCCCACAAGTGCGAGCTGTGTCCGAAGCAATTTAATCACAAAACCGATCTCAGGAGGCATATGTGTTTGCATACCGGGCAAAAACCGTACGCTTGCGAAACTTGCGGCAAGGGTTTCATCAGGAAGGACCACATGATGAAGCACTGCGAGACGCACGTCAGGAAAACGCAGTCCAAATTAATGGCGATACGTTGACGCACCTTGCGTACTTTGATGAAAATGATTTTTTTTTTTTTTTTTAACTAAATGTGAATTGAATTGGAAAATAAAAAGATTTTGTAAATATTTTATTCGGGAAACGAAAATGTTGCTTATTTTCGAACGAATTTTTTTCGAAAATAAGCATTGGTGAATTCGCTCGCGTATTTTGAAAAAAACAAAAAAACAAAATGTATTCGCCGGGGTTGTTGCGTGTGGATATTTTTTGAAAATTCGCGAGCTCCGCTACCCCTAAATGTTAACAAATAAAAATTGCTCAAACTTTATTTTATAGTGTCCGATGAGAAATCAATATTCAAAACAGCAATACCTCAGATTCTCAGTTATTCGAATATATATAGAGATAAAAAATGTATTTATATCAGATTTTATTGAAAATTGGATGTACAAACTTTACCGTCGTGTATAAAGTTTAATAATTTTCATTTTAATTTAATCAAATTTAAATCTCGTTATTTCCGATACTTCCGAAACACCCCCCGTATATATCTAACCGATTTCGAAATTTTTTTTTTTAGAAAAATAAGAGATGTTAATGAATTGATGAAATAATTGGTGATTATACAGGGTGAAATTTAAAGATAAAGCTACTTTTTCGAAATTTTCTTTTGTATTAAAATAATTTTTATTTATGAAAAATCTAGTAGGAATTTTGAAAAATTGGCTGTACCAGCTCGGATAGAATATTAGTTGTATACAGGTTTTCCAAGGATAAAATCGTAAAAATTACAAGCAATAGTTCAAAATTTTTTTTTGGTTTTTTCTGATATTTTTTTAATTACGATTTTTTTAAACACCCCCCGTATATATCTAACGGATTTCGAAATTTTTTTTTATAAAAATAAGAGATAACGAGATGTTAATGAATTGATGAAATAACTAGTGATTATACAGGGTGGAATATAAAAATAAAGCTACTTTTTCGAAATTTTCTTTTGTATTAAAATAATTTTTATTTATGAAAAATCTAGTAGGAATTTTGAAAAATTGGCTGTACCAGCTCGGATAGAATATTAGTTGTATACAGGTTTTCCAAGGATAAAATCGTAAAAAGTACAAGCAATAGTTCAAAATTTTTTTTTGGTTTTTTCCGATATTTTTTTAATTACGATTTTTTTAAACACCCCCCGTATATATCTAACGGATTTCGAAATTTTTTTTTATAAAAATAAGAGATAACGAGATGTTAATGAATTGATGAAATAATTGGTGATTATACAGGGTGAAATTTAAAGATAAAGCTACTTTTTCGAAATTTTCTTTTGTATTAAAATAATTTTTATTTATGAAAAATCTAGTAGGAATTTTGAAAAATTGGCTGTACCAGCTCGGATAGAATATTAGTTGTATACAGGTTTTCCAAGGATAAAATCGTAAAAAGTACAAGCAATAGTTCAAAATTTTTTTTTAGTTATTTCCGATATTTTTTAAACACCCCCCGTATATATCTAACCGATCTCGAAATTTTTTTTTATAAAAATAAGAGATAACGAGATGTTAATGAATTGATGAAATAACTAGTGATTATACAGGGTGGAATATAAAAATAAAGCTACTTTTTCGAAATTTTCTTATTTACTAAAATAATTTTTTTATTTGTGGAAAATCTAGTAGGAATTTTGAAAAATTGGCTGTACCAGCTCGGATAGAATATTAGTTGTATACAGATTTTCCAAGGATAAAATCGTAAAAAGTACAAGCAATAGTTCAAAATTTTTTTTTGGTTTTTTCCGATATTTTTTTAATTACGATTTTTTTAAACACCCCCCGTATATATCTAACGGATTTCGAAATTTTTTTTTATAAAAATAAGAGATAACGAGATGTTAATGAATTGATGAAATAATTGGTGATTATACAGGGTGAAATTTAAAGATAAAGCTACTTTTTCGAAATTTTCTTTTGTATTAAAATAATTTTTATTTATGAAAAATCTAGTAGGAATTTTGAAAAATTGGCTGTACCAGCTCGGATAGAATATTAGTTGTATACAGGTTTTCCAAGGATAAAATCGTAAAAAGTACAAGCAATAGTTCAAAATTTTTTTTTAGTTATTTCCGATATTTTTTAAACACCCCCCGTATATATCTAACCGATCTCGAAATTTTTTTTTATAAAAATAAGAGATAACGAGATGTTAATGAATTGATGAAATAACTAGTGATTATACAGGGTGGAATATAAAAATAAAGCTACTTTTTCGAAATTTTCTTTTGTATTAAAATAATTTTTATTTATGAAAAATCTAGTAGGAATTTTGAAAAATTGGCTGTACCAGCTCGGATAGAATATTAGTTGTATACAGATTTTCCAAGGATAAAATCGTAAAAAGTACAAGCAATAGTTCAAAATTTTTTTTTGGTTTTTTCCGATATTTTTTTAATTACGATTTTTTTAAACACCCCCCGTATATATCTAACGGATTTCGAAATTTTTTTTTATAAAAATAAGAGATAACGAGATGTTAATGAATTGATGAAATAACTAGTGATTATACAGGGTGGAATATAAAAATAAAGCTACTTTTTCGAAATTTTCTTTTTTACTAAAATAATTTTTTTATTTGTGGAAAATCTAGTAGGAATTTTGAAAAATTGGCTGTACCAGCTCGGATAGAATATTAGTTGTATACAGATTTTCCAAGGATAAAATCGTAAAAAGTACAAGCAACATTTCAAAATTTTTTTTTGGTTTTTTCCGATATTTTTTTAATTACGATTTTTTTAAACACCCCCCGTATATATCTAACCGATTTCGAAATTTTTTTTTTATAAAAATAAGAGATAACGAGATGTTAATGAATTGATGAAATAACTAGTGATTATACAGGGTGAAATTTAAAAATAAAGTTACTTTTTCGAAATTTTCTTTTTTACTAAAATAATTTTTTTATTTGTGGAAAATCTAGTAGGAATTTTGAAAAATTGGCTGTACTAGCTCGGATAGAATATTAGTTGTATACAGATTTTCCAAGGATAAAATCGTAAAAAGTACAAGCAACATTTCAAAATTTTTTTTTGGTTTTTTCCGATATTTTTTTAATTACGATTTTTTTAAACACCCCCCGTATATATCTAACCGATTTCGAAATTTTTTTTTTATAAAAATAAGAGATAACGAGATGTTAATGAATTGATGAAATAACTAGTGATTATACAGGGTGAAATTTAAAAATAAAGTTACTTTTTCGAAATTTTCTTTTTTACTAAAATAATTTTTTTATTTGTGGAAAATCTAGTAGGAATTTTGAAAAATTGGCTGTACTAGCTCGGATAGAATATTAGTTGTATACAGATTTTCCAAGGATAAAATCGTAAAAAGTACAAGCAACATTTCAAAATTTTTTTTTGGTTTTTTCCGATATTTTTTTAATTACGATTTTTTTAAACACCCCCCGTATATATCTAACCGATTTCGAAATTTTTTTTTTATAAAAATAAGAGATAACGAGATGTTAATGAATTGATGAAATAACTAGTGATTATACAGGGTGAAATTTAAAAATAAAGTTACTTTTTCGAAATTTTCTTTTTTACTAAAATAATTTTTTTATTTGTGGAAAATCTAGTAGGAATTTTGAAAAATTGGCTGTACTAGCTCGGATAGAATATTAGTTGTATACAGATTTTCCAAGGATAAAATCGTAAAAAGTACAAGCAACATTTCAAATTTTTTTTTTGGTTTTTTCCGATATTTTTTTAATTACGATTTTTTTAAACACCCCCCGTATATATCTAACCGATTTCGAAATTTTTTTTTTATAAAAATAAGAGATAACGAGATGTTAATGAATTGATGAAATAACTAGTGATTATACAGGGTGAAATTTAAAAATAAAGTTACTTTTTCGAAATTTTCTTTTTTACTAAAATAATTTTTTTATTTGTGGAAAATCTAGTAGGAATTTTGAAAAATTGGCTGTACTAGCTCGGATAGAATATTAGTTGTATACAGATTTTCCAAGGATAAAATCGTAAAAAGTACAAGCAACATTTCAAAATTTTTTTTTGGTTTTTTCCGATATTTTTTTAATTACGATTTTTTTAAACACCCCCCGTATATATCTAACCGATTTCGAAATTTTTTTTTTTATAAAAATAAGAGATAACGAGATGTTAATGAATTGATGAAATAACTAGTGATTATACAGGGTGAAATTTAAAGATAAAGCTACTTTTTCGAAATTTTCTTTTTTACTAAAATAATTTTTTTATTTGTGGAAAATCTAGTAGGAATTTTGAAAAATTGGCTGTACCAGCTCGGATAGAATATTAGTTGTATACAGATTTTCCAAGGATAAAATCGTAAAAAGTACAAGCAATAGTTCAAAATTTTTTTTTGGTTTTTTCCGATATTTTTTTAATTACGATTTTTTTAAACACCCCCCGTATATATCTAACGGATTTCGAAATTTTTTTTTATAAAAATAAGAGATAACGAGATGTTAATGAATTGATGAAATAACTAGTGATTATACAGGGTGGAATATAAAAATAAAGCTACTTTTTCGAAATTTTCTTTTGTATTAAAATAATTTTTTTATTTGTGGAAAATCTAGTAGGAATTTTGAAAAATTGGCTGTACCAGCTCGGATAGAATATTAGTTGTATACAGATTTTCCAAGGATAAAATCGTAAAAAGTACAAGCAATAGTTCAAAATTTTTTTTTGGTTTTTTCCGATATTTTTTTAATTACGATTTTTTTAAACACCCCCCGTATATATCTAACGGATTTCGAAATTTTTTTTTATAAAAATAAGAGATAACGAGATGTTAATGAATTGATGAAATAACTAGTGATTATACAGGGTGGAATATAAAAATAAAGCTACTTTTTCGAAATTTTCTTTTTTACTAAAATAATTTTTTTATTTGTGGAAAATCTAGTAGGAATTTTGAAAAATTGGCTGTACCAGCTCGGATAGAATATTAGTTGTATACAGATTTTCCAAGGATAAAATCGTAAAAAGTACAAGCAACATTTCAAAATTTTTTTTTGGTTTTTTCCGATATTTTTTTAATTACGATTTTTTTAAACACCCCCCGTATATATCTAACCGATTTCGAAATTTTTTTTTTATAAAAATAAGAGATAACGAGATGTTAATGAATTGATGAAATAACTAGTGATTATACAGGGTGAAATTTAAAAATAAAGTTACTTTTTCGAAATTTTCTTTTTTACTAAAATAATTTTTTTATTTGTGGAAAATCTAGTAGGAATTTTGAAAAATTGGCTGTACTAGCTCGGATAGAATATTAGTTGTATACAGATTTTCCAAGGATAAAATCGTAAAAAGTACAAGCAACATTTCAAAATTTTTTTTTGGTTTTTTCCGATATTTTTTTAATTACGATTTTTTTAAACACCCCCCGTATATATCTAACCGATTTCGAAATTTTTTTTTTATAAAAATAAGAGATAACGAGATGTTAATGAATTGATGAAATAACTAGTGATTATACAGGGTGAAATTTAAAAATAAAGTTACTTTTTCGAAATTTTCTTTTTTACTAAAATAATTTTTTTATTTGTGGAAAATCTAGTAGGAATTTTGAAAAATTGGCTGTACTAGCTCGGATAGAATATTAGTTGTATACAGATTTTCCAAGGATAAAATCGTAAAAAGTACAAGCAACATTTCAAAATTTTTTTTTGGTTTTTTCCGATATTTTTTTAATTACGATTTTTTTAAACACCCCCCGTATATATCTAACCGATTTCGAAATTTTTTTTTTATAAAAATAAGAGATAACGAGATGTTAATGAATTGATGAAATAACTAGTGATTATACAGGGTGAAATTTAAAAATAAAGTTACTTTTTCGAAATTTTCTTTTTTACTAAAATAATTTTTTTATTTGTGGAAAATCTAGTAGGAATTTTGAAAAATTGGCTGTACTAGCTCGGATAGAATATTAGTTGTATACAGATTTTCCAAGGATAAAATCGTAAAAAGTACAAGCAACATTTCAAATTTTTTTTTTGGTTTTTTCCGATATTTTTTTAATTACGATTTTTTTAAACACCCCCCGTATATATCTAACCGATTTCGAAATTTTTTTTTTATAAAAATAAGAGATAACGAGATGTTAATGAATTGATGAAATAACTAGTGATTATACAGGGTGAAATTTAAAAATAAAGTTACTTTTTCGAAATTTTCTTTTTTACTAAAATAATTTTTTTATTTGTGGAAAATCTAGTAGGAATTTTGAAAAATTGGCTGTACTAGCTCGGATAGAATATTAGTTGTATACAGATTTTCCAAGGATAAAATCGTAAAAAGTACAAGCAACATTTCAAAATTTTTTTTTGGTTTTTTCCGATATTTTTTTAATTACGATTTTTTTAAACACCCCCCGTATATATCTAACCGATTTCGAAATTTTTTTTTTTATAAAAATAAGAGATAACGAGATGTTAATGAATTGATGAAATAACTAGTGATTATACAGGGTGAAATTTAAAGATAAAGCTACTTTTTCGAAATTTTCTTTTTTACTAAAATAATTTTTTTATTTGTGGAAAATCTAGTAGGAATTTTGAAAAATTGGCTGTACCAGCTCGGATAGAATATTAGTTGTATACAGATTTTCCAAGGATAAAATCGTAAAAAGTACAAGCAATAGTTCAAAATTTTTTTTTGGTTTTTTCCGATATTTTTTTAATTACGATTTTTTTAAACACCCCCCGTATATATCTAACGGATTTCGAAATTTTTTTTTATAAAAATAAGAGATAACGAGATGTTAATGAATTGATGAAATAACTAGTGATTATACAGGGTGGAATATAAAAATAAAGCTACTTTTTCGAAATTTTCTTTTGTATTAAAATAATTTTTTTATTTGTGGAAAATCTAGTAGGAATTTTGAAAAATTGGCTGTACCAGCTCGGATAGAATATTAGTTGTATACAGATTTTCCAAGGATAAAATCGTAAAAAGTACAAGCAATAGTTCAAAATTTTTTTTTGGTTTTTTCCGATATTTTTTTAATTACGATTTTTTTAAACACCCCCCGTATATATCTAACGGATTTCGAAATTTTTTTTTATAAAAATAAGAGATAACGAGATGTTAATGAATTGATGAAATAACTAGTGATTATACAGGGTGAAATTTAAAGATAAAGCTACTTTTTCGAAATTTTCTTTTGTATTAAAATAATTTTTTTATTTGTGGAAAATCTAGTAGGAATTTTGAAAAATTGGCTGTACCAGCTCGGATAGAATATTAGTTGTATACAGGGTTATTTCCAAGGATAAAATCGTAAAAAGTACAAGCAATATTTCAAAATTCGAAATTATTTAATATTCGGTTCGAACTATTAAATTTTACCTTGTACCAACAAAAAGTAATAATAATTGCAATAATAACAACGCAAATATTTTGATATTTCTTTCTTTTTTTCTACAAAATGTAATAAATACAAATTTTGAGTGATTCTGTATATATATATATCTTGATCGTTAACGTTTAGATAAATGATTTTTCCATATGACAAAGCTACCTCATTTTTTCAAATGTCTATGTGCCAATCTCAAACTTACGTTCCGTACCCTCAAAAGGGGGTATAAATATTTAGACAATTTCAATACGTGCCAAAACCTTGCTGTGTTTTTATTTTGTAATAAAACGACTTTTCGCCCCACCGGGTATATCTATGTATACATAAAGGATGTCTTCGAAACGATATCAGAATTAAATATATATATATATAAATGTATCTGTATTTATTTTTTTTTTAATTTCTTCGTGTTTTTAAATTAAATTGACGCAATCAATTCAGGATTTTTCGTATCAGAAGTTTTCATTAGAAATATGCGTAAATTATTTCGAAACTGAGTTTTGAAATTCATAGGGAAAGTTTTAAAAAACTAAACGCCAAATTGGCAGGCAATTTCGACAATTCGGAAAAATATATTTTAGGTTAGTACGATAAATACGAGGTTTGACTTGAAAGTTTCCGAGCTAAAAATAAAAAAAGACATTTTTTTTCTCGTAATTTATGTTAATTTTCGATAAATTTAATTTTTAGGCGTAAATACTTGTTCCAGCATGCTTTAACCTTTTCGCAAGTGGATCTTTGAGGTTAAAAAACATGAAATAGACGTAAATCTGGTAAATACTGTGGATCACCAACGAATTGACTGTTTGATTTCAAATTCGATCGATTTTTTTGCATTTTCAGGCTTCTTCTTATCCATTAATGATGTCTTTGATGATTTTTTTATCATTTCCGTCAATTAAATCGTCTATTTCACCATTTGCAATCCTCTAAATGAAGTTTTTTACCTTTCTAGATCCTGGTTGCATTCATAACCTATAAATTGACGCAAAAATCCGCCTCCTATGACTTAAGCGGCGTTAAAATCAAAAAAATGTTAATTCCAATACGATTTAAATTCAAAATCGATGTTTTTTTGCAGTTTTTTGTTCTCCAAAAAGCTCGTCGTAAGTCAAATTAATTTAGTACGACACATACCGGGTTTGACTTGAAAGTTTGTGGAACTTTTTGAAGTTAAGAAACATGAAATAGACGTAAATCTGGTAAATACTGTGGATCTTCAACCAATTCTTACTTAGTTTTCAAATTCGATCGATTTTTTTGCATTTTCTGGATTCATTTTATCCATTAATGATGTCTTTGATGATTTTTTTATCATTTCTGTCAACTGAATCGTCTATTTCACCAATTGCAATCCTCTGGATTGACTTTTTTACCTTTCTAGATCCTGGTTGCATTCATAACCTATAAATTGACGCAAAAATCCGCCTCCTATGACTTAAGCGGCGTTAAAATCAAAAAAATGTTAATTCCAATACGATTTAAATTCAAAATCGATGTTTTTTTGCAGTTTTTTGTTCTCCAAAAAGCTCGTCGTAAGTCAAATTAATTTAGTACGACACATACCGGGTTTGACTTGAAAGTTTGTGGAACTTTTTGAGGTTAAGAAACATGAAATAGACGTAAATCTGGTAAATACTGTGGATCTTCAACCAATTCTTACTTAGTTTTCAAATTTGATCGATTTTTTTGCATTTTCTGGATTCATTTTATCCATTAATGATGATCTTTGATGATTTTTTTATCATTTCTGTCAACTGAATCGTCTATTTCACCAATTGCAATCCTCTGGATTGACTTTTTTACCTTTCTAGATCCTGGTTGCATTCATAACCTATAAATTGACGCAAAAATCCGCCTCCTATGACTTAAGCGGCGTTAAAATCAAAAAAATGTTAATTCCAATTCGATTTAAGTTCAAAATCGATGTTTGTCACAGTTTTTTGTTCTCCAAAAAGCTCGTCGTAAGTCAAATTAATTTAGTACGACACATACCGGGTTTGACTTGAAAGTTTGTGGAACTTTTTGAGGTTAAGAAACATGAAATAGACGTAAATCTGGTAAATACTGTGGATCTTCAACCAATTCTTACTTAGTTTTCAAATTCGATCGATTTTTTTGCATTTTCTGGATTCATTTTATCCATTAATGATGTCTTTGATAATTTTTTTATCATTTCTGTCAACTGAATCGTCTATTTCACCAATTGCAATCCTCTGGATTGACTTTTTTACCTTTCTAGATCCTGGTTGCATTCATAACCTATAAATTGACACAAAACTCCGCCTCCTACGACTTAAACGACGTTAAAATGAAAAAAAAAATGTCCAATTTAATGCGATTTAAATCCAAAATTGACGTTTTTGTTGTCCAAAAAGCTCGTCGTAAGTCCAGTTTCCCAAAATTTTCGTAACGATGGTATACACATAAAAAAACAAAATTTATTGACATTTTCAGAAAAATCCCCACAACGATTCACATCATAACATTTTTAAACAAAAAATTTGAATCTAAAATGGGTGAAATTTGTTGAAATAACTTGGAAACTTCAAGTACAATCCTGGTACATTTTAAATTTTTGTAAATTTTGTAAAATGATTATTTTATTAATATTGTACATTATATAATTATAATTTATTTTTTTTTAAATATGAAGTTTCTGACGAATCGATTTTCAAGACGTCCTTTATATTTAGTGCAATTTATCTATTTTTGGCATCAATTTAAAAAGATATTTTTAAATTAGACAAGTTACCAATGTTTGGTTTACAAGTTGAAGCAATTCTCAAAAAACAAAAAATATAAAATTAAAAAAGGGGACACGTAAAAACACCCATCCATCCATCCAATTTTGATTATTTAAAAATACGTAAAAACGTTTAAATTTTGTAACAAATGTTTTCTTTTAAATTGATGTTGTTTTTCACTGTTTTTTATATTAAAAAATGTTTATTGTTAATTGTTTCAATTTGTAGCAATTGTTTCGTTATGTGAATGTGAATTTAATGTTATGTTCAAAATATTGGACAACTTTTTGCTGTGGTTTTTTGGACATTTTATACCATTTTGTTAATAATGCATATAGTCAACAAAAAAAAGTGTCTGGCATACCAAAGGACCGATTATGACGCGTAAACATACGATTTTTCCGTAATTACCGAAATTGAAAAATAAATTTTGAAAAATGAATAATTGGTCCTTTGTTTTACCTCACATGTTTGTATTATTTGTTTAAGACTGATTATATGTAGTAATTTGATTTTTGATAATTGTGTAAATTTAATTTCCAAAATATATGGTTCTTTTTTAAGTTTTTGAATGTTTTGTTAACTTCGATTCCCAAATTCAAAAATAAATATAGATACTTATTATTAAAAACGTGTTTTTTTTTACTATCATTAATTACCCGAGCTGATACACTACGAGGGATACCCTCAAATTATTACGAAATGACAGAAAACATGATTTGATTTCAATTGGCAAGTGATTGTGCACTTTTTCGCACTGTAAACTATTGAGCCGTTAACTAAGGAGTTATTGAATTTCATAAATTTTTGGCTACATTACAAAAAATACAAAAATAAATATCAATAATTGATTTTCAAAAATTCTCCTTTAGGGGCCATTTATAAATTACGTCACACGTTAAGGAAGGGGGAGGGAGGTACGACATTGTGTGACAAAGTTACAACAAACAGTTACAACTGTATTTATGTTAATTTTTTAGTTTTTACAAGGTTTTTTCTACAAATTGTGACATTTTTTTATAGAACTGACATCTGTCAAGTAAAATCTGTCATAAAACTGATCAAAAACCGCCGTTGAGTTCGATATTGTTTCCTATAGATTTTTGGATTCAGTAAAACTTTTATCATGATGTATTTTGAGGTTAAACTTGTGTTTTAGTTGCGCCATTTTGAGTTTCAAAAACCGCCAAATCCAAATCGACCAATAGGAACGTCTAGTGATTACCCACGATTCTTTGCGAGTTTTTTGCTTTATTTTCCAAAGATTATTCCATTTTTAAGCCAGAAAAGTATGAAAAAGTTCTAGGGAAACACGTCCTGGTTAAAAACTGCAAGTCTGAATCTGAAAAAGTGCAAAAAAAACGATTTTTTGGCACTTCAAGTGCAATCAATCAAAAAGGTTTATACTGGAAAAAACCAAAAAGGAAAAAAAAACATTTTGGTCCAGGATGAAGTTTTTTTATAGAACTGACATCTGTCAAGTAAAATCTGTCATAAAACTAATCAAAAACCTCCATTTTTTTGGTTGAATTTGAAATTGTTTCTTATAGATTTTTGGATGCTGAATTCAAGATAACTTTTATTTTGCGGCAAATCCTGCCATATCCTGATGTATTTTGAGGTTAAACTTGTGTTTTAGTCGCGCCATTTTAAGTTTCAAAAACCGCCAAATCCAAATCGACCAATAGGAACGTCTAGTGATTACCCACGATTCTTTGCGAGTTTTTTGCTTTATTTTCCAAAGATTATTCCATTTTTAAGCCAGAAAAGTATGAAAAAGTTCTAGGGAAACACGTCCTGGTTAAAAATTGCAAGTCTGAATCTGAAAAAGTGCAAAAAAAAACGATTTTTTGGCACTTCAAGTGCAATCAATCAAAAAGGTTTATACTGGAAAAAACCAAAAAGGAAAAAAATAACATTTTGGTTCAGTGTAAAGTTTTTTATAGAACTGACATCTGTCAAGTAAAATCTGTCATAAAACTAAAGCTCAATTTGTATATAATTCTATCAGTATCTTTTGTTTTGTTAATTTCTTCGATCAATATAATTAATTAATCGTTTTTTTTGTTTTGGAACTGTTTTAATTCAATAATTTCTAAATAAATTTGAAAAATATGTCACATTATAAAGGGGGGAGTTCCACAAATATGCTAAACCGTGATAACGACCCCTCAAGATCAACTGGAGGCTTTGGAATTGCTCCCAAAGGCAAAAATATTAATTTGTAGTCGATAGATCACTTAGCAAACGTGAAAAATATCTAAAAATATTTTTAAAAAATTATAAATTCTGTTTCTAAATTCTTCGACATCGTTAATTGTCGGTAGTTTATTTTTAATTGCTTCTTCTGCGTATAATTTCTTCTCGAGAATCCGCTGGAGTTTAATCCACGTCGAAAGTTATAGAAAATGACTAAAATCGATGTTTCAATTGTCTCTGAAACCATTAAAAACGTCAAACTTTGAAATGTCAGATACGAGATTTGCAGCAACCCTCGTAGAAAAATGTTTGGACTGGTTAGAAGACTCTGTATCGAAGATTACATACCAGGACGAATTTTATTTTAATTTCAAGAGTTTAGTTTTATTTTTTCATTGTACGGATAAAATCCAAAACGACATGAATGGAATCGAGTATCGCGTACCACCTGCTTTTTCATTCCACCATTTCCTTTCATAAATCAGTACCTTCGATACGTCATATACCCACCATACTCAGGTACCCCACAGTTTAAATCTGATAATTGCTTTTTTCATTATAAGAAAAAACTACTGATTGCGGTATACGATGCAAAAAGTTTCGTGGGGTAAAATATAACAAAGTACAAATGAAATTAGTCAGTCTAATAATCCGATTCTATTGATAAGTTTAAAATCGGCATTGATTGAGAAATACGGGGTGTTAAAACTATCTGTATACGACAAAAAAAATTTCTACGTTTGGATTTTCGGATACAAAAATATTTTCAAAGATGGTTCTACCGGAAGTCGACTGTAACTTTGTTATTTTGAATAGAACACCCTGTATATTAATACATTTTCGAAATCTGCGTGAAATTTTAGTATACTTTTGTTTAAAAATTTTTTTCAAAAAACGCATATTTTTTAATTTTTTTGTAAATAATTTCACCCTTATAAATTATTTTTTTACAAGGATACCCTTGAAGATATGAAAATGGTTTCTAATCGGCGATTTTAAGCAAGTTTAGACGTATTAGAATCTATGTTAAAAATTTTTTCATTTTATACAGGGTGTGTATAAAAAGTGTTCAAAGTTTAACTTCTTAAATATCAAATTTTTTTATTCTTTTTAAGTAGAACCACCCGGTTTTTTCTATTTTAATGCATTCAGGGGTAAAAATAAGCCAAATTCATTCACTTTTTTATACCTAAATCTCACCCTTATACAGATATTAAATGTTTTCTTTAAATTTTTAGAGATGTAGGTGTGGTATAAATTAGAACACTTTTTATGCACACCCTGTATTAAATGAAAAAAAATTTAACATAGATTTAAATACGTCTGACCTTGCTAAAAGCAACCGAATAGAAATCATTCTCATATCTTTAAGGGTAACTTCGTAAAAAAATAATTTCTAATGGTCTGCAACGATAAAATTTTTTACAAAAAAATGAATAACTCAAAAAATACACATTTTTCGAAAAAAGTTTTCAGACAAAAGTATACTAAAATTTTACGTATATTTCAAAAATGTATCAATATATAGGGTGTTTTGTTTAAAAAACAAAGTTACAGTCATATACAGATAGTTTTAACTCGTCGTGGGACACCCTGTATAGAGAGAGTAATAAGAAAAATTTATTTAATTAATATGAGGGATGTTCAACGATAGGGATGAATCAGAACGCCTGATATAGCGAAAAAAATCATGTTGCGTCAAAACTAATGAAATTTTTGAAAATTTGCGGATTTTTTACAAAATATTCATACATTTACGATTATCTTCTTGTGTGGTACTTTTATATATTTTTTTCGAAATATGACAAGTCACGCTTTGAGAGCAGATGTTCTCATTTGTCGACTTGAGACAACTGCTTGCCCCCACTTCACCTATCATCCGTGCCGAATCTATTTTGTTTTTTACAATAAAGAAAAAACTAAATAGGGAAGATATGGATTAATCACGTTTCACCCCTTTTTATACATTTCTTTTTTGTATCCGGAACAAACAAGAAGGAAGGTAAAAGACTAACGGTACATTTTGGTCTCTCATTAATTAGTACAACGCTTTGGATTAAGCTTTTAGGTTGAAAAAGCTCTCGGCAGGAAAATTATTAGTTAACGCATCACCCAAGTCAAAAATCGATTTTATTCATCAAAAAAATCTCTTTCAAGATCAATACAATCATTCCAACGCTTCTCAAACTTCTCGATGTCGTGCTTATAGAAAGATTTGTCTTTTGCTCCAAATTGAGCTTCACTATCAGCAGTTGCTGCATTCTGAGCGTTTTTTCTCGATGTCGTGCTTTTAGAAGGATTTGTCTTTTGCTCCAGAATGAGCTTCACAATCAGCAGTTGCTGCATTCTGAGCGTTTTTTCTCGATGTCGTGCTTATAGAAGGATTTGTCTTTTGCTCCAGAATGAGCTTCACAATCAGCAGTTGCTGCATTCTGAGCGTTTTTTCTCGATGTCGTGCTTATAGAAGGATTTGTCTTTTGCTCCAGAATGAGCTTCACTATCAGCAGTTGCTGCATTCTGGGCGTTTCTTCTCAATGTCGTGCTTATAGAAGGATTTGTCTTTTGCTCCAGAATGAGCTTCACAATCAGCAGTTGCTGCATTCTGAGCGTTTTTTCTCGATGTCGTGCTTATAGAAGGATTTGTCTTTTGCTCCAGAATGAGCTTCACTATCAGCAGTTGCTGCATTCTGGGCGTTTCTTCTCAATGTCGTGCTTATAGAAGGATTTGTCTTTTGCTCCAAATTGAGCTTCACTATCAGCAGTTGCTGCATTCTGAGCGTTTTTTCTCGATGTCGTGCTTTTAGAAGGATTTGTCTTTTGCTCCAGAATGAGCTTCACAATCAGCAGTTGCTGCATTCTGAGCGTTTTTTCTCGATGTCGTGCTTATAGAAGGATTTGTCTTTTGCTCCAGAATGAGCTTCACAATCAGCAGTTGCTGCATTCTGAGCGTTTCTGCTCGATGTGGTGCTTGTAGAAGGATTTGTCTTTTGCTCCAGAATGAGCTTCACAATCAGCAGTTGCTGCATTCTGAGCGTTTCTGCTCGATGTGGTGCTTGTAGAAGGATTTGTCTTTTGCTCCAGAATGAGCTTCACAATCAGCAGTTGCTGCATTCTGAGCGTTTTTTCTCGATGTCGTGCTTATAGAAGGATTTGTCTTTTGCTCCAGAATGAGCTTCACTATCAGCAGTTGCTGCATTCTGGGCGTTTCTTCTCAATGTCGTGCTTATAGAAGGATTTGTCTTTTGCTCCAGAATGAGCTTCACAATCAGCAGTTGCTGCATTCTGAGCGTTTTTTCTCGATGTCGTGCTTATAGAAGGATTTGTCTTTTGCTCCAGAATGAGCTTCACTATCAGCAGTTGCTGCATTCTGGGCGTTTCTTCTCAATGTCGTGCTTATAGAAGGATTTGTCTTTTGCTCCAGAATGAGCTTCACAATCAGCAGTTGCTGCATTCTGAGCGTTTTTTCTCGATGTCGTGCTTATAGAAGGATTTGTCTTTTGCTCCAGAATGAGCTTCACTATCAGCAGTTGCTGCATTCTGGGCGTTTCTTCTCGATGTCGTGCTTATAGAAGGATTTGTCTTTTGCTCCAGAATGAGCTTCACAATCAGCAGTTGCTGCATTCTGAGCGTTTTTTCTCGATGTCGTGCTTATAGAAGGATTTGTCTTTTGCTCCAGAATGAGCTTCACAATCAGCAGTTGCTGCATTCTGAGCGTTTTTTCTCGATGTCGTGCTTGTAGAAGGATTTGTCTTTTGCTCCAGAATGAGCTTCACTATCAGCAGTTGCTGCATTCTGAGCGTTTTTTCTCGATGTCGTGCTTATAGAAGGATTTGTCTTTTGCTCCAGAATGAGCTTCACAATCAGCAGTTGCTGCATTCTGAGCGTTTTTTCTCGATGTCGTGCTTATAGAAGGATTTGTCTTTTGCTCCAGAATGAGCTTCACTATCAGCAGTTGCTGCATTCTGGGCGTTTCTTCTCAATGTCGTGCTTATAGAAGGATTTGTCTTTTGCTCCAGAATGAGCTTCACAATCAGCAGTTGCTGCATTCTGAGCGTTTTTTCTCGATGTCGTGCTTATAGAAGGATTTGTCTTTTGCTCCAGAATGAGCTTCACTATCAGCAGTTGCTGCATTCTGGGCGTTTCTTCTCAATGTCGTGCTTATAGAAGGATTTGTCTTTTGCTCCAGAATGAGCTTCACAATCAGCAGTTGCTGCATTCTGAGCGTTTTTTCTCGATGTCGTGCTTATAGAAGGATTTGTCTTTTGCTCCAGAATGAGCTTCACTATCAGCAGTTGCTGCATTCTGGGCGTTTCTTCTCGATGTCGTGCTTATAGAAGGATTTGTCTTTTGCTCCAGAATGAGCTTCACAATCAGCAGTTGCTGCATTCTGAGCGTTTTTTCTCGATGTCGTGCTTATAGAAGGATTTGTCTTTTGCTCCAGAATGAGCTTCACTATCAGCAGTTGCTGCATTCTGGGCGTTTCTTCTCGATGTCGTGCTTATAGAAGGATTTGTCTTTTGCTCCAGAATGAGCTTCACAATCAGCAGTTGCTGCATTCTGAGCGTTTTTTCTCGATGTCGTGCTTATAGAAGGATTTGTCTTTTGCTCCAGAATGAGCTTCACTATCAGCAGTTGCTGCATTCTGGGCGTTTCTTCTCAATGTCGTGCTTATAGAAGGATTTGTCTTTTGCTCCAGAATGAGCTTCACAATCAGCAGTTGCTGCATTCTGAGCGTTTTTTCTCGATGTCGTGCTTATAGAAGGATTTGTCTTTTGCTCCAGAATGAGCTTCACTATCAGCAGTTGCTGCATTCTGGGCGTTTCTTCTCGATGTCGTGCTTATAGAAGGATTTGTCTTTTGCTCCAGAATGAGCTTCACAATCAGCAGTTGCTGCATTCTGAGCGTTTTTTCTCGATGTCGTGCTTATAGAAGGATTTGTCTTTTGCTCCAGAATGAGCTTCACTATCAGCAGTTGCTGCATTCTGGGCGTTTCTTCTCGATGTCGTGCTTATAGAAGGATTTGTCTTTTGCTCCAGAATGAGCTTCACAATCAGCAGTTGCTGCATTCTGAGCGTTTTTTCTCGATGTCGTGCTTATAGAAGGATTTGTCTTTTGCTCCAGAATGAGCTTCACAATCAGCAGTTGCTGCATTCTGAGCGTTTTTTCTCGATGTCGTGCTTGTAGAAGGATTTGTCTTTTGCTCCAGAATGAGCTTCACTATCAGCAGTTGCTGCATTCTGAGCGTTTTTTCTCGATGTCGTGCTTATAGAAGGATTTGTCTTTTGCTCCAGAATGAGCTTCACAATCAGCAGTTGCTGCATTCTGAGCGTTTTTTCTCGATGTCGTGCTTATAGAAGGATTTGTCTTTTGCTCCAGAATGAGCTTCACTATCAGCAGTTGCTGCATTCTGGGCGTTTCTTCTCAATGTCGTGCTTATAGAAGGATTTGTCTTTTGCTCCAGAATGAGCTTCACAATCAGCAGTTGCTGCATTCTGAGCGTTTTTTCTCGATGTCGTGCTTATAGAAGGATTTGTCTTTTGCTCCAGAATGAGCTTCACTATCAGCAGTTGCTGCATTCTGGGCGTTTCTTCTCAATGTCGTGCTTATAGAAGGATTTGTCTTTTGCTCCAGAATGAGCTTCACAATCAGCAGTTGCTGCATTCTGAGCGTTTTTTCTCGATGTCGTGCTTATAGAAGGATTTGTCTTTTGCTCCAGAATGAGCTTCACTATCAGCAGTTGCTGCATTCTGGGCGTTTCTTCTCGATGTCGTGCTTATAGAAGGATTTGTCTTTTGCTCCAGAATGAGCTTCACAATCAGCAGTTGCTGCATTCTGAGCGTTTTTTCTCGATGTCGTGCTTATAGAAGGATTTGTCTTTTGCTCCAGAATGAGCTTCACAATCAGCAGTTGCTGCATTCTGAGCGTTTTTTCTCGATGTCGTGCTTGTAGAAGGATTTGTCTTTTGCTCTAAAATGAGCTTCACCATCAGCTGTTGCTGTATTGCGAGCTTTTTTATGAGATCAGCGAATAGCTAATAGTCAATGGGAGCCAAATCTGGACTAGACGGTATATAAGAAAGCAATTCCAAGTTTAATTCGTTCAATCAGTACCCCTTCAAACAGTGGTTCGTTCTTCGACATATGTGGCCTTTTTTCCTTGATTTCTGCATTCAAACGATCCAACAACTCTATTTAGTATTCGATATTGATTGTATCTCCATTTTGGAGATAGTCGATGAACAATATACCATGCGCATCACAAAATACTGACTTGGAGGCTTCGAACCTGGTCCACCGGCTGCAGTCCACTCGGATGATGATCATATTGATTCCGGAGCGTGTCATTAACTCATCTACCACTCATCAGATCCAACTGAAGGTGCTAAAAGTTCTTTCAGTTGCAGCAGATGTTATTGGACCGTCTAAAATTCTCAGAACAACATTGGACGTCAATAGACATCAGATTGCCACGTTAATCGAACTCTTCTCAATCTGGGTATGCCGGAATGATACAAAAGACCTGGAAAAAGTTTCGATCAGTTTTGTTAATGGAAAAAAAAACGTTTGACGGCCTTTTAAATGAGAGTTTTTAGTGAAATTGGTGGTAACTCCACATTGAATGTCCGCTCCTAGCTCCTCTCCAACTCAACCGATTTAAATGTGCAAAAACTCAAAAGAAAGAGGATGTTTCAGTGAGTGTTCTTAAATCAAAACGAAGTCTCTATCTTGAATAGAACCTGAGATATTGAGGATAGAACGTGTGTATGTGAAAAACTCCCATAAGTAATGTACAGGGGGAAATCGCATTTGAGTATAACTTGAGAATGGTGAAAATTAGATGAAATTCGATGGTTGATGGCTGATCTGGGCATCAATACCTTTCATTGAAAAAAAAAATTAAGCAAATCGGTTGGGTAGAACGCCTGCACGGACTCGGAATGGAAATCATCAATTTTTTTAACATACAAGATGGAATGGAGTGGGAGTATAGATTAATAGCGTACGACTTTTTGCACACCAGTGTATATTTCATGTAAAAAAATTCTTCATTAAGTTTCACGTCGCTAAGAATTCTTTGCTGTTTCATTTTTCTCAACTCAAACTTCGCGGTGTCTCATTCCACTCGGCCCACCCTCCGATGTATTTATTTAATTCTTTTTTTTTTTCGAAAGGAAATGGAATTAAATACTCGGCATTACCAAGTGTGTTTAGGTGCACCTCGTTGTGCCACTATTTGGTTATAAAAGACTTCCGGTGTATTTAAAAAAAAAAATGTTAAAGTGCGTGTGTAAACAGGTTGAATCCTCTAATAACTAGTTTTGCACGGTATTAAACAGAAGGTTATTTACAGAAAATTGTATAAACTTACAAAGTTTGTAGTATTTTTCGTAATTCTACCCAAAAAAAATCGATTCTTTCAAAATATCTCGCTATTTCATATCGATTTATCTTTAAGCTTTTTTACAAAATATTTCTGATTGAATGTACGTCAAATATGTCAAATTACTGTGACAGTTCCGTACTGCAAAACACTCTCGTAACGCTCTGGAGTGAATCTGGAGTGTCTCTAGCAACTTCAATGTTGACAGTTGACAAAAATATTTCTGAATCCTTGAAATATGTCAAATTACAGTTTCCGAAATGAAGTAGCTGATTGGTACTATCAACAGAATCGTTCTGTATTCATTTACATACTGAAATTTACGTTTCGAATGTTCCATGTCGTGAAAGTGACAGTTCCGTACTGCAAAATACTCTCGTAACGCTCTGGAGTGAATCTGGAGTGTCTCTAGCAACTTCAATGTGGACAGTTGACAAAAATATTTCTGAATCCTTGAAATATGTCAAATTACAGTTTCCGAAATTAAGTAGCTGATTGGTACTATCAACAGAATCGTTCTGTATTCATTTACATACTGAAATTTGCGTTTCGAGTGTTCCATGTCGTGAAAGTGACAGTTCCGTACTGCAAAACACTCTCATAACGCTCTGGAGTGAATCTGGAGTGACTCTAGCAACTTCAATGTTGACAGTTGACAAAAATATTTCTGAATCCTTGAAATATGTCAAATTACAGTTTCCGAAATGAAGTAGCTGATTGGTACTATCAACAGAATCGTTCTGTATTCATTTACATACTGAAATTTGCGTTTCGAATGTTCCATGTCGTGAAAGTGACAGTTCCGTACTGCAAAACACTCTCGTAACGCTCTGGAGTGAATCTGGAGTGTCTCTAGCAACTTCAATGTTGACAGTTGACAAAAATATTTCTGAATCCTTGAAATATGTCAAATTACAGTTTCCGAAATGAAGTAGCTGATTGGTACTATCAACAGAATCGTTCTGTATTCATTTACATACTGAAATTTGCGTTTCTAATGTTCCATGTCGTGAAAGTGACAGTTCCGTACTGCAAAACACTCTCGTAACGCTCTGGAGTGAATCTGGAGTGTCTCTAGCAACTTCAATGTTGACAGTTGACAAAAATATTTCTGAATCCTTGAAATATGTCAAATTACAGTTTCCGAAATGAAGTAGCTGATTGGTACTATCAACAGAATCGTTCTGTATTCATTTACATACTGAAATTTGCGTTTCTAATGTTCCATGTCGTGAAAGTGACAGTTCCGTACTGCAAAACACTCTCGTAACGCTCTGGAGTGAATCTGGAGTGTCTCTAGCAACTTCAATGTGGACAGTTGACAAAAATATTTCTGAATCCTTGAAATATGTCAAATTACAGTTTCCGAAATTAAGTAGCTGATTGGTACTATCAACAGAATCGTTCTGTATTCATTTACATACTGAAATTTGCGTTTCGAGTGTTCCATGTCGTGAAAGTGACAGTTCCGTACTGCAAAACACTCTCGTAACGCTCTGGAGTGAATCTGGAGTGACTCTAGCAACTTCAATGTTGACAGTTGACAAAAATATTTCTGAATCCTTGAAATATGTCAAATTACAGTTTCCGAAATGAAGTAGCTGATTGGTACTATCAACAGAATCGTTCTGTATTCATTTACATACTGAAATTTGCGTTTCGAATGTTCCATGTCGTGAAAGTGACAGTTCCGTACTGCAAAACACTCTCGTAACGCTCTGGAGTGAATCTGGAGTGTCTCTAGCAACTTCAATGTTGACAGTTGACAAAAATATTTCTGAATCCTTGAAATATGTCAAATTACAGTTTCCGAAATGAAGTAGCTGATTGGTACTATCAACAGAATCGTTCTGTATTCATTTACATACTGAAATTTGCGTTTCTAATGTTCCATGTCGTGAAAGTGACAGTTCCGTACTGCAAAACACTCTCGTAACGCTCTGGAGTGAATCTGGAGTGTCTCTAGCAACTTCAATGTTGACAGTTGACAAAAATATTTCTGAATCCTTGAAATATGTCAAATTACAGTTTCCGAAATGAAGTAGCTGATTGGTACTATCAACAGAATCGTTCTGTATTCATTTACATACTGAAATTTACGTTTCGAATGTTCCATGTCGTGAAAGTGACAGTTCCGTACTGCAAAATACTCTCGTAACGCTCTGGAGTGAATCTGGAGTGTCTCTAGCAACTTCAATGTGGACAGTTGACAAAAATATTTCTGAATCCTTGAAATATGTCAAATTACAGTTTCCGAAATTAAGTAGCTGATTGGTACTATCAACAGAATCGTTCTGTATTCATTTACATACTGAAATTTGCGTTTCGAGTGTTCCATGTCGTGAAAGTGACAGTTCCGTACTGCAAAACACTCTCGTAACGCTCTGGAGTGAATCTGGAGTGACTCTAGCAACTTCAATGTTGACAGTTGACAAAAATATTTCTGAATCCTTGAAATATGTCAAATTACAGTTTCCGAAATGAAGTAGCTGATTGGTACTATCAACAGAATCGTTCTGTATTCATTTACATACTGAAATTTGCGTTTCGAATGTTCCATGTCGTGAAAGTGACAGTTCCGTACTGCAAAATACTCTCGTAACGCTCTGGAGTGAATCTGGAGTGACTCTAGCAACTTCAATGTGGACAGTTGACAAAAATATTTCTGAATCCTTGAAATATGTTAAATTACAGTTTCCGAAATTAAGTAGCTGATTGGTACTATCAACAGAATCGTTCTGTATTCATTTACATACTGAAATTTGCGTTTCGAGTGTTCCATGTCGTGAAAGTGACAGTTCCGTACCGCAAAACACTCTCGGGACGCTCTGGAGTGAATCTGGAGTGACTCTAGCAACTACAATGTTGACAGTTGACAAAAATATTTCTGAATCCTTGAAATATGTCAAATTACAGTTTCCGAAATGAAGTAGCTGATTGGTACTATCAACAGAATCGTTCTGTATTCATTTACATACTGAAATTTGCGTTTCTAATGTTCCATGTCGTGAAAGTGACAGTTCCGTACTGCAAAACACTCTCGTAACGCTCTGGAGTGAATCTGGAGTGTCTCTAGCAACTTCAATGTGGACAGTTGACAAAAATATTTCTGAATCCTTGAAATATGTTAAATTACAGTTTCCGAAATTAAGTAGCTGATTGGTACTATCAACAGAATCGTTCTGTATTCATTTACATACTGAAATTTGCGTTTCTAGTGTTCCATGTCGTGAAAGTGACAGTTCCGTACCGCAAAACACTCTCGTAACGCTCTGGAGTGAATCTGGAGTGTCTCTAGCAACTTCAATGTTGACAGTTGACAAAAATATTTCTGAATCCTGAAATATGTCAAATTACAGTTTCCGAAATTAAGTAGCTGATTGGTACTATCAACAGAATCGTTCTGTATTCATTTACATACTGAAATTTGCGTTTCTAGTGTTCCATGTCGTGAAAGTGACAGTTCCGTACTGCAAAATACTCTCGTAACGCTCTGGAGTGAATCTGGAGTGTCTCTAGCAACTTCAATGTGGACAGTTGACAAAAATATTTCTGAATCCTTGAAATATGTTAAATTACAGTTTCCGAAATTAAGTAGCTGATTGGTACTATCAACAGAATCGTTCTGTATTCATTTACATACTGAAATTTGCGTTTCTAATGTTCCATGTCGTGAAAGTGACAGTTCCGTACTGCAAAACACTCTCGTAACGCTCTGGAGTGAATCTGGAGTGTCTCTAGCAACTTCAATGTGGACAGTTGACAAAAATATTTCTGAATCCTTGAAATATGTTAAATTACAGTTTCCGAAATTAAGTAGCTGATTGGTACTATCAACAGAATCGTTCTGTATTCATTTACATACTGAAATTTGCGTTTCTAATGTTCCATGTCGTGAAAGTGACAGTTCCGTACTGCAAAACACTCTCGTAACGCTCTGGAGTGAATCTGGAGTGTCTCTAGCAACTTCAATGTGGACAGTTGACAAAAATATTTCTGAATCCTTGAAATATGTTAAATTACAGTTTCCGAAATTAAGTAGCTGATTGGTACTATCAACAGAATCGTTCTGTATTCATTTACATACTGAAATTTGCGTTTCTAGTGTTCCATGTCGTGAAAGTGACAGTTCCGTACCGCAAAACACTCTCGTAACGCTCTGGAGTGAATCTGGAGTGTCTCTAGCAACTTCAATGTTGACAGTTGACAAAAATATTTCTGAATCCTGAAATATGTCAAATTACAGTTTCCGAAATTAAGTAGCTGATTGGTACTATCAACAGAATCGTTCTGTATTCATTTACATACTGAAATTTGCGTTTCTAGTGTTCC